>NC_134483.1:520142466-520442466 GCF_040206685.1 Ascaphus truei | reverse complement strand
GAGATACCTCCTGTCCCCCCTGCTGTGACCCTCCGGAGATACCCCCTGTCCCTCCTGCTGTGACCCTCGAGATACCCCGTCCCCCCTGCAGTGACCCTCGAGATACCCCCTGTCCCCCCTGCTGTGACCCTCGAGATACCCCCTGCCCTCCCTGCTGTGACCCTCTGGAGATACCTCCTGTCCCCCCTGCTGTGAAACTCCGGAGATACCTCCTGTCCCCCCTGCTGTGAAACTCCGGAGATACCCCCTGTCCCCCCTGCTGTGACCCTCGAGATACCCCCTGCCCTCCCTGCTGTGACCCTCTGGAGATACCTCCTGTCCCCCCTGCTGTGACCTTCCGGAGATACCTCCTGTCCCCCCTGCTGTGAAACTCCGGAGATACCTCCTGTCCCCCCTGCTGTGAAACTCCGGAGATACCTCCTGTCCCCCCTGCTGTGACCCTCCGGAGATACCCCCTGTCCCCCCTGCTGTGACCTTCCGGAGATACCCCCTGTCCCCCCTGCTGTGACACTCCGGAGATACCCCCTGTCCCCCCTGCTGTGACCTTCCGGAGATACCCCCTGTCCCCCCTGCTGTGACCCTCCGGAGATACCCCCTGTCCCCCCTGCTGTGACCCTCCGGAGATACCCCCTGTCCCCCCTGCTGTGACCCTCCGGAGATACCCCCTGTCCCCCCTGCTGTGACCCTCCGGAGATACCCCCTGTCCCCCCTGCTGTGACACTCCGGAGATCCCCCCTGCTGTGACACTCCGGAGATACCCCCTGTCCCCCCTGCTGTGACCTTCCGGAGATACCCCCTGTCCCCCCTGCTGTGACCCTCCGGAGATACCCCCTGTCCCCCCTGCTGTGACACTCCGGAGATCCCCCCTGCTGTGACACTCCGGAGATACCCCCTGTCCCCCCTGCTGTGACATTCCGGAGATACCCCCTGTCCCCCCTGCTGTGACCCTCCAGAGATACCTCCTGTCCCCCCTCCGGAGATACCTCCTGTCCCCCCTGCTGTGACCCTCCAGAGATACCCCCTGTCCCCCCTGCTGTGACCCTCCAGAGATACCCCTGCCCCCCCTGCTGTGACCCTCCAGAGATACCTCCTGTCCCCCCTGCTGTGACCCTCCAGAGATACCCCTGCCCCCCTGCTGTGACCCTCCGGAGATACCCCCTGCCCCCCCTGCTGTGACCCTCCAGAGACGCCTTCTCCCACAGATCCCCTCCATGTGGCAGGAAGCATGTCTCCTCTGGGTTATATAACAAGGGTTCTTCACCACTACTTTCCCTTGTGACTCCGTGTCAGAAACCCCACCCACCTCTCCAGTGCCCCTTCCAATCTTTCCCTGCCCATCGCCTTCACCTCTCTGTCCCTTGATGTCAGGGTGCAGACATGTGCTCTCCTTCTCTCCAGTGACCCCATGGTCCTCTTCTGTGTACCTGCGCTGTGATCTACCCGAGATGCCCCTCATGGCACAGAGGTAAGTACTTGCCACTGGGATGTGTAGGGGAGGCAGGTTAGGGATAGGACATAATAACCTTGAGCTGTGTTTTTGGTTCAGCTGTAATCCTTCAGTGCCACAAGGGCTGCAAACTCCAAACTCAGATTTGGAGAGTACAAGTGTACCCCTGCTTATGTGTCACGTCACTATTTGGGATAGATGGGTGTCTGCCAATGTCTCTTGGCTGCAGCAGTGGGGTAAAATGTGCAAATATATATATCGGTATACATATGTAATGGGATTTATTTTCTGTGATGAACGTAATTATTATTATTTAATTTGTGCCCAATATTGAACCAGGTTTGCAGGACTTTGCTAAAAGCTGCAGTTCAGTCTTTTTTTTTTTTTAATTTATTTTTTTACTTCAATAGTTTCATGTGGGCAATCTCTAATTACCTAAAGAACTGCATGGCTGTCGGTCAATTCGTTCTCCGTCTATTGATCGGCAAAGTTTGGCGACATCTTTAAATATGGGGAATGTAAATCGTTGCTATAGGAACAAGCATGCTTGTTAAAATAGAATACAAAAAAATTGGTCTTTCAAAGTTGTTGTTTTTTAAACAGAAAATGCTAAAAGTATTTTTTCTTACTACAGAACTTATTTATTAAAAAAACCACACATGCAGGATATTGCCTGAACTGCAACTTTAAGTGTCTCCAAGCTCCATTTACAGAGTCCCTCCCTGTGACTCTCCGGTATCATTTGCCACAAGTCCCTATCAGTACTCTCTGGTATCATTTTACCGCGTGTCCTGCTCAGTACTCCCAGGTACCTTTTCGCTACAGATGTAGTAGATAATTACAGCTATTCTTCTTATTGAATGTATTTTAAAAACTTTGATCATTAGATCAGGCCTTTTCTCATCTTTTTTTTTTTTTTTTTAACAGTCCTGGATAGGAGTTAATTATCATAGTTTATTTGCAAAGTACCAACATATTCCGCAGTGCGGTACAAAGGGGGTGCAGAGATTTTGATAATGACATAAGCCGAATTACATACAAATAAGGCAACGTTTATAGTGTCCGCGACGGTGCGCGCCGCCAAAACAAATACCTTGATTCCAATGAATCTGTGCGTAGTGCACGCGGAAGTGCGCCGAGAGGCTGAATCCTGAGGAGACAAATTAATTTGTTTTTTTTGAGCACGACGACCGCCAATGAGGGCGAACCGCTCACGTGACGCCTCCCTGTCACCTCCCAACGCCTGCTGCCGGCAGTGTATGTTGCGCACGTGACGTTGCGCGCGAGCATGCAGTATAATCGTGACCTAAGGTAGAGGCCCCCGCTCTTGAGATTGCTGCTCATATATCACTGCATTGGAAAGGTAGTGTCGATTTTAATATAACCCCATCCTTTAGTCGGCAATGAATTTCTCCCAGATTGAGGAATCGGAGGGCTGGTTAGGGTACGGGATATGTTGGCATATTCGGATTAGGGTTAGGCTGAACAACTCATATTTATTAAGGCTGGACAAGTGCCTTGTTTGCCTAGAATATTTAATGATAAAGAAAACTAGTGAGCATATTCATATATCTCGGGTGACTAAACGTGCCCTACCACATAATCGCGCAGCACACGGTGCTTAAACTGTAGCAAGGGATTCTGGGCAATGACACGCAAATGAGCACTTTTATAGTGCGTCACATTTTGCTTCTTATCCACCGTTTGGCAGTGCGTTTTTTTTTTTATAATAAATAAATAGTCTGGGTGAAAGGGGTGCTCATTTGCATGTCATTTCACAGAAATGACACCCGCTCAGCCTAAAAGTGGATGAAAAGTAGGGGAAATAATAATCGGGTAGCAAACGAGTATCAGAGCCAGGCGTCACTCCAAAAAGTGGAGAGATAGAGAAGCCCCCAAATAGCATGCACTCGCTAATCAGATGTGTAGCGGGAAGCCGGTGGAAGGTAAAGGGTTAATCAGTGCCGCATGGCATTGGTACAGTGGTAATTGGTTCTCCATCTGACTGGTGTGTGCTACTTGGGGGCTTCTCTTTATCGTCGTCAGCTCCACGGAGTGACGTTCTGGCTCTGATACTCGCTTGCTACCTCATTTCAAATCCTGGCTGCGGTACGTTGTGTGATTTTATGGGGGATTAAACCAGCGGTGGCCAATTTGTGGCCCGCGACGGCATGGGGAAGGGCCCGTGTGATAGAGGAGCAAAAAATACAAATTTGACTGAAAGCATGGACATTTTAATTATTATTATTTTTTATTTTTTTAAAGGAAAGGAACAATCCGAGATACTTTAAAATGAAGGGGGGAAAAAAACATGACGGGAAACATGAATATTAACATACATTTTGAAAATGGAACACCATTTTAATAACTTGTTTAACAATTAAACTTAAAATAAATCAAATCGGTTTAAATCATTACATTTAAATTAAAAGGATTACTCCCCATATTTGTTTTTGCACGCCTGGAAAAAAAAAAAGGTTGGCTACCCCTGGGATTTAGGGTAAAGTGTGTCCCCCCCTTTTTTTTTTAGCCTGTGTATCTAGTCAACTATCAATCTTTTACCATAGCAATATATATTTATGATCTTGCTTGTTGATAATTACTCCATTTACAATCCTGGCTTTGGAAAAATGTACTCAGGGAGTTTAGCGGGGTATGTTGTTTTTTTTTTGTTTTGTTTTTTCCCTGAACAAGTCTTTTGAATTTCCCATAAATGGGAAAAGAAAATGCGAGCTTAACCCTTTTGCTGCCAGAGCAACGCATGGCTATGTTTGCTTATGTGGCAGCTGAAGGATTAAGGTAGAAAGGAGGCAAAATGCCGCATGGAATAAGTTTTTCCTTATGAAACTGTAGGAAAAATATGACCTTGGCATGGTTGTAAAGTCCCATCACATAATCTTTACATTGCTTCAATAAAAGTACTGACTGATACTGCAAGACAGCAGAATCCTTTTAACATAGAGACAAAGCTGTAGTCATTATTTTTTAGTGTCATAGTATATTTATGCTATACTGTATATTTTATAGGCTAAAGCAGTAAAATTCAGGGCATTATTGAAAACCCTGCTCTCTGATTGGTTAAAATTCCGGGCATTATCCACAGTAATGCCCTGAATTTCAGCAGCTTGCAAAATACAGTTTTCAATCTGTTTATTTCCAGCCAATCAGCTTTCAGAACAGCTGAGACAGGGCAGGGGATTGGTTTGAATTAAGTAAAAGCTCTGAGACATGGCAGGGGATTGGTCAAAAAGCCACGGTTTGACACCTCCCCCTCCCGAGCTGACTGAGATTTTCTGAGCAGATTCAGTTGAATTGGGGGGAGAGACTGCAAAGAAGTAAGTGTGTTGTGTATAGAGGTGCAGTGTTGTGTGTGTGTGTGTGTGTGTGTGTGTGTGTGGGGGGGGGGGGGTGTAGAGGTGCTGTGTTGTGTGTAGAGCTGGGGGGGGGGGGTGTAGAGGTGCTGTGTTGTGTGTAGAGCTGGGGGGGGGGGGGGTGTAGAGGTGCTGTGTTGTGTGTAGAGCTGGGGGGGGGGGGTGTAGAGGTGCTGTGTTGTGTGTAGAGCTGGGGGGGTGTCTGCAAAGTTTAGAAAGTGGCTGCATTTTTGATTGTGGCTGCAGTGTGTGTATGTGTTGTGCTGTTGTATGTGTAGCAGCAGTTTGTGTGAGTGTAGAGCTGATGTGTGTATGTGTGTGTGTGTGTGTGTGTGTATAGAGCTCCGGTGTGTGTGTGTGTGTGTGTGTGTCAGTCAGTAGCAGTGTTTATGGGTGTAGCAAGTGTGTGTAGCAGCAGAATTTGTGTGTGTGTAGAGCTGCTGCTGTGTGTGTAGAGGTGCTGTATAGTGAGTGTAGAGGAGGTGCTGTGTTGTGTGTCTAGAGCTCCAGTGTGTGTGTGTGTGGAGGCACTGTGTTGTGTGTGGTGTGCTGTTTTGTGTGGTGTGTGTGTGTGTGTGTGTGTAGCAGCAATTTGTGTGTGTGTGTGTGTGTACACAGAGGGGTCGGCAGTCTGGATATAGATATCTGCAGTGTAAGAGTATATAGAGGTGATTTCATGTATTTACCATTTTATTTTAATAAAAAAATCTATTTAACTATACAAAAGTGACTATTATTTATGAAATAAGCCTACATTTAGCCTATAATAGTAATAATCCCCTCAGAACAGGGCATTACTGGCCAATAATGCCCTGGCTGGGTTAAAGACCCTCGGCTTCGCCTCGGGCCTTCAACTCTTCCAGCCAGGGCATTATTGGCCAGTAATGCCCTGTTCTTCAGGGATTATTACTTAAATAACTGGATGTGAAGTTACATATTTGCTTAAGAACGTTGGTGGTTGTCTGTCTGTCTGTCTGTCTGTCTGTCACTGACGCACACAGTTGACGGGGGCCGAACTCTGGCTCTTGAAATGTTTTTGGTGTCCAAATCTGTACATATCCACACTAACTTTTTTTATTTTATTTATAAAATGTTTTACTAGGAAGTAATACATTGAGTTACCTCTCGTTTTCAAGTATGTCCTGGGCACAGAGTTGTGATTACAAATACAGTACATGGTTACATTACATGGTACATTAAAGCAGGAGTCGAAGCTACCGGTTTAAATTAGTTTTTTTGTTTCACCCCCCCCCCCCCTTTAATATGTGCATCAATACAATCCACACAATGATAAGTAATTAGCTAAGTTGCCGATCGATCGGCGAAAATTTGGCTTGGGGGTTCACTAAATGGCCGTCAGTGCAGCAGAAGAGGACCAAAGATGCAAAGTTCTGTGGGGAAGATCATGTGACCAGGCAGTCACTAGATACAATTGGTGCACTGCTAGAGAGAGGGCAAAATGGGTGTGACAGAGCCTGTTTCAGAAGAGGAAGGGGATGTCTTTGTGAATGGTTCCTATAGAAACAAAAAATGCTTGTTAGATTATAATACATAAAAAATGTGATTCGGTGTTGTTTAAAAATAAATAAATAAATACTCCAAGTATTTTCTCATACTGATATGTATGTATGTATGTATGTATGTGTGTGTAGGATATTGCTTGCTCTGCAGCTTTAAGTGAATAGGATTATACATTATGTATAAAGACATTGCATGAACAGTCAAAGATAAAATATATTATAGGCGTGTGTAACAGTTAAAGACCTCGTGTGAGGGGCACGGTAAGAGAGGGAGGAGTGGCTATTTTAACGACAGAAACCAAGAAGTGGGTGACAGGCATGAAACAGAAAAGGGGAATAAGGCAAACAAGAGACCTAAAGAGATAAAAAAAAACAAAAAGTTGGAACACATTCAACTACTACTCCGGATTTCCCCTCTGTGTGTGATTTGCTTTAATCGCTTGTACCATCGGAAACGAGAATAATGCTGATGGAAAGATACAAGTTATAAGCAGGTTCTGCTTCACATTAAAAATAGAGTGATGAGGCGGTCACTGCTGCCGCTAGGGTAATGAAGCTTCCGCACAAAATACAGATAAAAATAATTATTTATTGGTGCATGTGTACAAAAAATCTGCCACAGAGAACACTCTGACGCGTTTCGTCACGTGAGTGACTTTGTCAAAGAGTATCTGACACTGGGGCTGATGATGTTTAAATAGAGCGACACTACTGTGTGATTGGTTAACCATTAAAACAGAATCAGGTGGTATTGGATTGGATTGGAGAGTACTTATTCTATGCGCACATGGTTGCTATTTATGTTCTGGATTCGGGATAGTTCATGCTTATGGACAATTTGTAGCACCAGTTTGTTCCTACGAGTGATTATAGGATATTTGCTGTCTGCTTCACATTAACCTTCACTCACAGAGGTGCAAATCAATGCCACTAAATGTATTAAAGCACACAACTAAAATAAATCCATAAAAAACATTTATAAAGACAAAAAATCCTACACAAGACCACTTCCTATTAGTTTATACATTAGTTCAGCGGTGCGCAATCTGTGGGGCGCGACCCCCAGGGGGGGCGCGAGACTGCCGACGGGGGGCGCGGGGTTTACAGAGGCCCCGCGCGCTTCCCGAAGGCACTTAAATTAAGTGCCGGGGGAGCTGCAGGGCCTCTGTAAACCATACTTACCCGTGGCTCCGGCGGCTTCCTCCCGGCGTCGCCATGGCAACGCGGCGTCAAAATGACGCTGCGAGGTCATGTGACGTCACGTTGCTATGGCAACGTGACGTCATTACGCCGGAGCGCGGGTAAGTTGGGGTTGGGGGGGGCGCGGGAGCGAGGGGACAGCCGTCAGGGGGGCGCAGGGAAAAAAGTTTGCGCCCCCCTGCATTAGTTTATGCAGCCCTGAGCAATCAGCAATAATCTATACGAGGACGTAAATTAATAATGATTAATAAGCCCTTCAAAATATATTAATACTGTGTATTTATTAAACGGATATGAAATGTTACCGTGTGTTATGCATGCATTATTTTCTTAAATGTAAATGAGTTTTTTGAAATTGTGGTAAGGAAATATTTTTTTATTTATAGGTCAGTTATTTTTTTCCTTATTTTCTCTTAATATCACATTTCTAAGGCTGCGTCCACGCTAGCGCTGAGCGCGTGGCGCTTGCCGAGTTTAGTTTCTGCAATTTTAATTGTCCCGTCCCCGCGGTGCGCTTGTGTGGTCCGCACGCCCGCTCTCCCTAGCTTGGCACTTGAGGAGACAAAAAGAGAGTTTGAAGCGCTCTCAACAAGCCCCCAATGCCCCCCCGAGCGCACTTGAAAAATAGGCAGGACACCCGGGGCTCATGCTTCTAGAGCTGGTGACATCACCGCTCAAGCATGAGCGCGCTCA
The DNA here is from genome assembly GCF_040206685.1 of Ascaphus truei. Taxonomy (NCBI): domain Eukaryota; kingdom Metazoa; phylum Chordata; class Amphibia; order Anura; family Ascaphidae; genus Ascaphus; species Ascaphus truei. Next base: position 520,434,235 of record NC_134483.1, on the reverse strand, counting down.
GCGCCAGCGGGGCCGCAGCCTAAGGCGATAGATTGAAATACCTAAACAGTGCAGTCATTTGTTAATCCCATTTTTTTTGTGCGTTAATCCTTTTTGAGTCCCCCAGGACATAGCTACACCCCCCTCCTCCCACCCAGTGATATTACTTTTCGGCGAGCTGGCATCCTACGCTCCACGCGACCTGAAGGGGGAGGGCTCCCCTTCGGTTATCAGTGATGGAGCGATCGTGTGTGCCGGGGGGCCCCATGGCCATTCCGACACGTGAAGGGTTAATCATTTGTAGTGCGGTACCATGCTCTTCAATGCTATGGCGTTTATAGGGGTGTGTCTTTCACGTGATTCAGGTTGGGATCTTATCACTATTGCACTTTAATAAGGCCTGTTGCCCTGGCAGTTTTTTCCCAAGAACACCTGGCTTCTCATTGACTTGAATGGCCTGAAGCTTATGACTGCTTAGTATATATGGCCCTTTCTGCATGTGTTTTCTTTAAATACGTCACAGTACTGTAATAATGATTCTGCTGGTTATTCATTCAGGCCTAAAAAGAAGTTACAATAATCCTGTGGTTTTCTCAATGGTTTTATTATTATTATTTTTTTTTTAATCATTATTTTTGGACATTGCACTTGACAAAAGCGCTCGTCTTACCAAGGAAATCTAAAGGTTAAGCGACACGCTAAAAAATACACCAACAAGTTATGCGGAGAGAGATAAAGAGTGACAAACATGTACGTACGTATGTATGTATATGTATATATATATATATATATATATATATATATATTTATATATATATATATATATATATATATATATATATATACACATACATACATACGTGTGAATATATATATAAAAACAAAAAACAAACAAAAGCGCAAGCTCCATAGCACGTAACTGAGTAAAAAATAAGGTACATTTATTTAAAAAATCAGCAACCCATAAGAATGTGCACTTACAGGATTTTAAACAGAACCATTCGTGGGAGAGAAATCTCTATTGTGGTCATCTGCGGTGGTAGGGTGAGTCCCAGGTTTGCAGAGTGGATGTAAACAGCCCAGGTTCACCATGAACTCCTATCCCGAATTGGCAGCAAGATATAAAGGCATCCAATGCCTGCACGTCCTTTGCTCCCTCTCATACAATGGTTGCTAGCACTTGAAATTACCGCCAGCCGGAGCGCAGGGAAGCCAGGGACTCCAAATACACCAACATGAACGCGATGACGTCACAGCTCTACGCGTTTCGTCACACTGCGGCGACTTCGTCATGAGTTATGTGATTGGTCAAGGACAGCCAATTAAATAGGCTGGATCAAGTAAACCTATTTTTACATTGGTACTAAGTTTCACCACAAATCGTATAACTCTAAAATTACTATAAATCTCAACATTACAATGAATAACAACAAAAAAAATCAATAATTATGTTGTTCACATCATACAATGAAAAAAGCTAAAACTAAACAATTTAATTATGTATAAACTCAACTAACACATAACGTGTTAGAGAAAGCTGTCCCACTATTACCAATCTAAGGTTCATCAAATATGGAAGAAAATATATATATACCAAATTAAAATTAAAGCCTAAACCTATAATTTTAGTTTAAAAAAATATTAATAAATCAATATATTAATTAGAATATAATAATATAAATATATAAAACCAAATACCACTACACCATATAAAAATGAATTATAGAAAAATCTAAATAAAATTGAAAAAATATATTAAAATCAACCTATTTAATTCCTTGTGTGATGAGAACAACATTCACAAAACAATCTTTACATTATATGTACTAACAAAAAATATTAAATTGATCATTCACATAGTGCATTAATTAAAATTATATCTAATTACATATAATAACAACAATTGTTACATTAAAAAATAACTAAAATTATAAAAAGATAAAGGAAAAAACTGGATTAACTATTAAATAACACCTACTCTAAGGAAATATCATATAATATAGTATAGAGGAATCCCCTCCAAAAACACAGAACCCCATCCTAGGATAGGAAGTGTACCAAGTGAGTATATCCAAAAAGACTCTCTCATACATAGTGTCTTAAATCTATCTCCCCCTAATAGGGTACCCGGAATACTCTCAATACCCATAATAACAAGTCCCTTGGGATCTTTTTGGTGTACTTGGGAAAAATGTCGAGGAACACTGTGTGCCAGCACTCCCTTAATGATGGAACGTCTGTGTTCCAGGAATCTGACACACAGTGCTCTTTTAGTGCGACCCACATATTGCAATTGACATGGACAAGATAAAACATACACTATATATGTGGAGAGACAGTTGATTGAACTTTTTAATGTATATTCAGACTTGTTGCTAAATGAAGAGAAAGTATCCGGCAGATGTCCACACATTAGACATCTAGATCTGCCACACTTAATGTTTCCAGACTCTAACTGTGAACCACTATTCTCAACTGAAGTGTCACTAAGTCTACTTGGGGCCAAGATATTCTTGATATTTAGACCCTTGCGGAAGACCAGTGGTGCCACAGTGGACAACTGACTGCTGAGATGCGGTTCTGAGAGCAACACTTTCCAGTGGCGATTGATAATTTGTCTAATTTTGTGGGAAAACCCATTAAATTTTGTAATAAACTTAACCCCACAGTTGTTTGTGTTGGTATCTGTCAAAGGCATAGATTGTTTGCACTGTTTGAGCGTTGATTTAGCTAACAGATCCACACGTTCAACCGACCTTACCTTCTTGAATGCCTCCTGCACCAGAGACATATCATACCCCCTTTTTTTTTAATTGTCGATGAGACGACCGGCTTGCAGCTCAAACACCTGGTCGGACGAGCAATTCCTCTTCAGTCTATTAAACTGACTGAGGGGGATATTGCTTAGCCAGACATTGGACTATCAGTTATTGCTTAGCCAGACATTGGACTATCAGTTAGAGCTAAGCTCACTATTAAGGGAGGCTTTTGATGAGAAGTTTTATTACAAAGGATGAACTTAAATTTCTTTATGTAGCCAATCCGCGTATTCCTATCTTCTACCACCTCCCGAAGGTGCACAAAAGCCTCGTGAACCCACCAGGTAGGCCCATTGTGTCAGGGGTGGAGTCTATGACGTCGAGTGTTTCTAAATACGTGGACCATTTTTTTACAAACATATGTGGTCCATCTTCGTTCGTATATAAGGGAATACGCTCCACGTCATAGACTCCCTGTCTTCTATACAGTGGAAATCTACTTTTCAATGGGCCACCTGTGACGTTCAGTCATTATATACATGTATTGGGCATGATAAGGGTATCGAGGCTGTTGCGCACTTTATGGGGGTGGTGAAGATCTACATGTATCACAATCTAATTTCATCCTCTCCCTTGTCGGCTTTATCCTTGGTCACAATTATTTTCTGTTCGGGGATAACTTCCATCTCCAGACCTGTGGTACGGCCATGGGCACCACATTTGCCCCCAGCTATGCAAACCTTTTTATGGGTTATTGGGAATCCAGATTTATCTGGCCCAATGCACGGCTGGGGGCGGGTCTGGTGTTCTATGGCCGGTACATTGATGACATCTTGATCATATGGGACGGAGAGGGGGGTGACCTCGAGCAGATACTGACCGACTTTAACTCCAATGATCTGGGTCTCAGATTCACCCACCAGATTAATGCATCTAGTATTGTCTTTCTAGATTTGGAATTGTCGGTAGATTTGAATCTGAATATCCAGACACGGGTGCATTTCAAGGACGTGGCGGTCAATGGCTATATACATGCAAAAAGTGCACATTATTCCAAATGGCTAAGCAATATCCCCCTCAGTCAGTTTAATAGACTGAGGAGGAATTGCTCGTCCGACCAGGTGTTTGAGCTGCAAGCCGGTCGTCTAATCGACAATTTAAAAAAAAGGGGTATGATATGTCTCTGGTGCAGGAGGCATTCAAGAAGGTCAGGTCGGTAGAACGTGTGGATCTGTTAGCTAAATCAAAGCTCAAACAGTGCAAACAATCCATGCCTTTGACAGATACCAACACAAACAACTGTGGGGTTAAGTTTATTACAAAATTTAATGGGTATTCCCACAAAATTAGACAAAATTCCAATCGCCACTGGAAAGTGTTGCTCTCAGATCCGCATCTCAGCAGTCAGTTGTCCACTGTGGCACCACTGGTCTTCCGCAAGGGTCTAAATATCAAGAACATCTTGGCCCCAAGTAGACTTAGTGACACTTCAGTTGAGAATAGTGGTTCACAGTTAGTGTCTGGAAACATTAAGTGTGGCAGATCTAGATGTCTAATGTGTGGACATCTGCATCTGTCGGATACTTTCTCTTCATTTAGCAACAAGTCTGAATATACATTAAAAAGTTCAATCAACTGTCTCTCCACATATATAGTGTATGTTTTATCTTGTCCATGTCAATTGCAATATGTGGGTCGCACTAAAAGAGCCCTGTGTGTCAGATTCCTGCAAAACAGACGTTCCATCATTAAGGGAGTGCTGGCATACAGTGTTCCGCGACATTTTTCCCAAGTACACCAAAAGGATCCCAAGGGACTTGTTATTATGGGTATTGAGAGTATTCCGAGTACCCTATTAAGGGAGATAGATTTAAGACACTATGTATGAGAGAGTCTTTTTGGATATACTCACTTGGTACACTTTCTCCCAGGGGTCTTAATGAGTGCTTGGATACTAGCACACTGGTTTAGTGTCCTGCCTTGCTGTTCTCTACCTTGCTGCTCTGGTTGCTAGTTCGGTTCCTCTCCCCCTATCCTAGGATGGGGTTCTGTGTTTTTGGAGGGGATTCCTCTATACTATATTCTATGATATTTCCTTAGAGTAGATGTTATTTAATAGTTAATCAGTTTTTTCCTTTATCTTTTTATAATTTTAGTTATTTTTTAATGTAACAATTGTTATTATATGTAATTAGATATAATCTTAATTAATGCACTATGTGAATGATCAATTTAATATTTTTTGTTAGTACATATAATGTAAAGATTGTTTTGTGAATGTTGTTCTCATCACACAAGGAATTAAATAGGTTGATTTTAATATATTTTTTCACTTTTATTTAGATTTTTCTATCATTCATTTTTATATGGTGTAGTGGTATTTGGTTGTTTATATATTTATATTATTATATTCTAATTAATATATTGATTTATTAATATTTTTTTAAACTAAAATGATAGGTTTAGGCTTTAATTTTAATTTGGTGTATGTATATATATATATATATATATATATATATATATATATATATATATATATATATATATATATATATATATATTTTCTTCCATATTTGATGAAACTTAGAGAAAGCTGTCCCACTATTACCAATCTAACACGTTATGTGTTAGTTGAGTTTATACATAATTAAATTGTTTAGTTTTAGCTATTTTCATTGTATGATAATTATTGATCTTTTTTTGTTGTTATTCATTGTAATGTTGATATTTATAGTAATTTTAGCGTTATATGATTTGTGGTGAAAGTTAGTACCAATGTGAAAATAGGTTTACTTGATCCAGCCTATTTAATTGGCTGTCCTTGACCAATCACATAACTCATGACGAAGTCGCCGCTAGCAACCATTGTATGAGAGGGAGCAAAGGACGTGCAGGCATTGGATGCCTTTTTATCTTGCTGCCAATTCGGGATAGCAGTTCATGGTGAACCTGGGCTGTTTACATCCACTCTGCAAACCTGGGACTCACCCTACCACCGCAGATGACCACAATAGAGATTTCTCTCCCACGAATGGTTCTGTTTAAAATCCTGTAAGTGCACATTCTTATGGGTTGCTGATTTTTTAAATAAATGTACCTTATTTTTTACTCAGTTACGTGCTATGGAGCTTGCGCTTTTGTTTGTTTTTCGTTCATAGATACCAAAAGTGGTTGGCTATACGACTCCCCTTAAAGCTGCACGTTATGGTTTGTAGATATTATTAGGTTAAATTGTGGTAATTTTAATTTATTTTAATATTTTAAATATGTTATTATAATACATCCTCTTTAGCACTACTTAATTTTTGTGTTGTGTATGTATGTATATATATGTGTATTTATGTATATGGGAATATGCTCATACGGTTGGTTAATTGGCTATATATCAGTACTATATATATATAGTAATGATACAGAACCAACCGTATGAGCATATTCCCATCTCAAGACAGCATACAGCCAGGGATTCTGGGTAATGGCATTCAAATGAGCACTCTCCGTGCATCACTTTTTGCTTCTTATCCACTTTAACATGAATCCCTATAAGGCTAAGGCCCCGGTCTCTCCGCTGTAACACGCGCCCGCGCTTTTGGCGGCGCGTTCAGCCGATTCCCTGGTCTGCAGCTCACTGCAGGAGGAGAGACCGGGGGGGGCGTGGCGGAGGAGTGACGGGGGCGCAGCCATGACGTCACCCGGCAGGTTCGCCCTCATTGGCTGAACCGCCGGGGGGCGTGCCTAATCGCTCGACGCGATTCTATTGAGAGCAGGAATAGCTCTCGCGCGAGCACTGCGGCCCCCCCTCGCAGCGGGCCCAGCGCCATTGCGGGGAGGGCTCTCGTGCGCGCAGCGTCCGCCACAGCAGACGCTGTAGTAGGCAGCGGGGGCAAGGCCTAAGCTTATGTCTGCTGTTTTTTAATATCGCTTTTACAGCAAAGCAAGGTCATGGCCAGCAAACCTGCTCACCGTCAGCTGTATTCGACTCTTGGGTCTCATCAGTGAGAGGGAGACGCGCAGAGTGCTCATTTGAATTTCATTACCCAGAATCCACAGCGGTCGTGGAAGCACTGAATGCGGTGTGATTAGTGACACAGGAATGTGCGCACGAGTGTTCTTTAACATGACTGTACCCTAAATCAGGGGTGCTCAATTCCAGTCCTCAGGATCCAATAGGTCAGGTTTTAAGGATATCCCAGCTAAGAGGGATTTAGACACACAAGGGGTAGAGAGAAGACATCCTTGAGCAGAACACAAGAGTTAGGCAGGTATATAGTGAGAAATTAGGACTGAGATGTAAGGAGGGGCAGAGGAGTGTCTAGTCTTAAAAGTGAGGAGGAGAATTTTGGGAGTATTACGGGATTTAACAGGAAGCCAGAAGCGGGATTTCAGAAGGAGAGATGCAGGCAGATTTTAGGAGAAAGTAAAGGGATTCTAGCAGCAGCATTTAGGATAGATTGTAAGGGAGAAGGCGAGAGGCAGCAAGGCCGGATATAAGGTTACAATAGTCGAGATGGGAGATAAACAGGCAAGGTTTTTTTTTGCATAGGCAAAGGCACAATTTCCTTGGCTAGGGATTGAGTAAACAATTAAATGACCGGCTTCCCACTTCAAAGGCCATAAAAGAAAAATTCTTCTAAAGAAGGCAGCACCAATGTGTACCAACGACAGCGATACATTTCAGGGGTTCAATCTAAGGGTTTGGTTATTTTGCGGGCACCTACTAATTACTGATGGGACAAAACTCCTTCATGGAGACGAAAATATGTAATGGAAGGAAGGCGCGTGCATGCGCGCGCGCCCCCGCTAGCTAAACGAAAAAACAATCAGGCGTAGCCAGCACCGCCTGCGTAGAAGCGGGCTGGCTGTACTCGCACATGCGTAGTACAGGAGAGACATATAGTATAATGATGCTGTCCAACTTAAAAAGAAACAAGCCTCTTGTAATACATTGCATTATGCATATATTTTCATACATCTATTGGTACTATATATCCATTAGAGACACCCCCTCAGCTATCAAACACCCTACACACCGCATGCCTGCAGAGACTCTTTCCTTTCTTTATTACTCATGATAATGGTTTTCCACTCTGCTGATTAAAATTGTATCGTGATTTTTCTGAGAACATAAAGTACTGTACTGGCATACCCCGGCTTAAGGACACTCACTTTAAGTACACTCGCGAGTAAGGACATATCGCCCAATAGGCAAACGGCAGCTCAAGCATGCGCCTGTCCGCACGTCCTGAACAGCAATACACGCTCCCTACCTGTACCGAAGCTGTGCACAAGCGGGGAGACTATAGAGCCTGTTACACATGCGTTATTTACATCAGTTATGCACGTATATGATTTTGCAGTACAGAACATGCATCGATAAGTGGGAAAAAGGGAGTGCTTCACTTTAAGTACATTTTCGCTTTACATACATGCTCCGGTCCCATTGCGTACGTTAATGCGGGGTATGCCTGTACTGTGCATTTATAATACTACTTTTACTGCCACCTACCTAAATCTCATAGGACTAAAACTCCTTCATGGACACAAATGCGCAACCGAAGTAAGGCGCGTGCACCCGCTGGCTAATCTCACAGCAGTTATTGTCCACAGTACCAGTAGTTTTATCATCTCAAAAGTCTTCCATTCTATTAAAAACATCAAAATCAAACTACAATTTCAGTGACAAACACAAAGAAGTTTCACTTCAAACGCGCGTGCTCGGCACACCCCCCCCTCTTCTTTCTTCTTTTTTTTTTTTTTTTTTCTTTCAACACCTAGACGTGTTTTGGATCATTTCTTGAAGTTAGTTCGTTATCCTGGGGATCTGAGACTTGGGAGGTGAACAATGAACACGGTTCAATTCCCCTTTTCCACAAACCGGGAAGGATTGCACATTTTATTCCACTAGTGCAAAGAGAGGCTTGCAACACTTATTGCATTGCAGGCCCTTTTATGCACAAAGATCCATATGTGTATGGGTAAATATGCGTATGAATAAATCACAGCTGGCATTTTTAAACTGTTCTAGAGCGGGTAATCATCATTTAAAAAAAAAAAAAAAAGGTTCAACAAAGTCGAAGATTGAGCCTCTGATTGAGTTGCCTGTGTTGAAGCAGGGACTGAGCTGCCTGTGCTGAAGCAGGGACATCCTGAAATTCGGCCCTGTTGGTGGCCCTTGAGGGCTGCAGTTGGCCACTCGTGTATTAGATCATGAGTTCATTTTGTATATCAGACTGCACTGTGACTTGTGTCCCTTGGGCTTTGTGTCCTGTGAGTTACTTTTTTCTAGTTAGAACCAACCTTTCATTGTCCTACTAAACGCTCGTTGTGAGCAGGTTGTTCACTTCATATTTTTCTCACACCCATTGCCCTGCAGTTTGCACCTTTACCTGGAATGACTTATTGTAGTTTTCGATGCTAGTCTAACCACGTTGTAAGGGATTAAGGTAGCTTGTTGATTGAACTCGGGAAGCACATAGTGTGCGATGCTCTGATAAAAGACTCCACTTTGCAAATTGTGTAGGGGGGCTTTTTGTGTATTGATGAAAGCTGTCTGTCTGTGTGAGTAGTTATGATAAAGCTTCAGTCAATTGAGGGTCTGTTCTGTGGCTCAGCTGTTAAGAATGAGAAGGAGGCTTAATTCTGAAATTGATTTTGAGTTGGCGAAACTAATAGGTAATGGTAAATAAGGTACTTTTAATGGGATCATGGTTTTTATTGTTTATTGATATCTGCCCAGCATTTCAGTCACACATCTTGAGGTCCGCCAGTGTTCTCAACTGAAACAGTGATGCTCAGTAATGCAATATCTAGAGCTGAAAGGTGCCAGCCAGAAAACAGAAGGGAAAAGCCAAGACGTACGCCCCTACCTGTCCTGCTTGAAAAGCCTTTATGGATATCTACAGGGCTGTTATAGATTGCCACATAATCTGTTTACAGCATAGAAGACAAACCGTGCAGATGAACTATATGCATGCGTTCCCACCCACTGCTGCAGGAAGGATTGGGTACCACGCGCAAAGACAAACAAGCCCCCCCCCCCCCCTACCATGGCTATAGAGCAGGTGTGGCCAAATGCAGTCCTCAAGAGCCACCAACAGGCAAGGTGTGAGGCATGTCCCTGCTTCAGCACAGGTGGCTCAATCAGTTGCTCAGTGTTGGAGCTCTGATGGCAATTCAAGAGAGTTGGCAAGTAAGGCTGCGCTTATAGTGCCTTGCGACGGCAACGCAACGTCGCTCCGTCGCAAGCGCTTATAGTAAGCGCGACGGCGACGTTGCGACCAAACATTTTGAACCCGGGTAAATTTGATTTTTTTTAGAGACAGTCTCTAAACCAGCGACGTTGCTAAAAATCAGATTACAACTTTCACCAGTGGCGACGGGTGACGTCATCGGTCGCATCGCTGTCGCCAGCACTATAAGCACGGCCTAAAACAGCAAGCGAAGGAGGCTTCAACCGGCCCCAGGGGAATGGGGGGGGGGGCGACTTGGCGGAGGATGCCGGTGGGGGGGAAAGGGGGCCAGGAGATGCCGGTATGGGGGGGACGTGACGTAGGATTCCGGTAGGGCCTGGGTGGGGGGGGGGGGGGGAGGGCTGAGCCTGAGGAGTCTGGCTGGGGAGGGTGCTGAGCGCGTTAAGGCCTGGGTGCCACTGCACTGGAGAAGACAGGCCGCGGAGGATTCCGGAAAGGGGGGAGGGGGGCAAAGGATGCCGGTACGTAGGACCTGGGGGCCCGAGGATGCCGGTAGGGCCTGCTGGGGTGGGGGGCTGAGGAGCATGGCTGGGGAGGGCGTGTTAAGGCACCGCCAGGAAGGTAGGACAGGGGGGGGGCACGCCCATGAGGAAGGCCCTGATTGGATCTCCTGTCTATTTTTTTTGTCGTTTTGTTTGCTTTTCCCCAGAAACCGGGCCCGGGACGCCAACCCCGTCAGACCCACCCTGTTGGCGCACCTGTAGGTCAGGACTAGCCAACTCCAGTCCTCAAAGGCCCGCAGCAGGCCAGGTTTCAGGATATCCCTGCTTCCGCACAGGTGGCTCAATCAGTGGCTGTCATTTTGACTGAGCCACCTGCGCAGAAATAGCGATATCCTGATCTGTTGGCGGCTCCGGAGGATTGAAGTTGGCCGGCCCTGCTCCCGGCGAAGCCTCACCGCCATTCACTAATCTGGCCACCAGCAGGCCACAGAGAACTTGAGTTATTTGATCGGTTCCTTTAAATTTCCTTCTGGAATGTCCCCAGCTGTACGGACAGCGTAATGTGCGCAATAAACAATGTGTAAATCTGACGGGTTTCTTGTTTTTATTCCTATATCTTCCTCTGTGGAGGTGTGTTTTTGAGGCTTGTTACACATTTCTGCTGACTAGAGAACACACAGTTTACATTTTTCTGTGTTTGAAAAAAAAAAAAAAGTTCTAACTTGCCTAGTTTGATGTTAAAGCATTTTTGAAGCCGCTAATACTTCATTTTTTGACCCCACAGTTAGATACCAATCAAGCTGCCTTAAACAAACCCCTAATTGTACGTACTTTTTTGCTGCAACTGCAATAATTGTGACTGGCATAGCAATATGATCAAACTACTAAGCAATTATCAGTATAGTTTAAGCCACTATACTCTGATTATAATAAACGCTGAATGTTTTCTTCTTCTTAAATGGGCTCTGGAGATTACAGCCGCCACACTGAGCACACTTATGTTTGTAGAAATGAGATGGTGCAGCTTTGGTGACTTGGCCTGTCCCCGTGTGATCTGGCTGCATGAGAACCGCGTTGGGATCGCAAATAATGACAGGTTCATTACATCGTGGTTTATGTCAAGTTCTTCAGTTAGTACTGTAGGTCTGTTTAATAAAGGGTTCAGATATACCTTGGGGGCGTGGGGTGGAGGGATATTGGGACCCCTGTTTAGCTGGAGCCGTTTAGAGTATAGTGCTGTGGGGTCTCTTGCTGCCGCCGGTATATATTAGTATATGGTATACCCAAGGGCTAATTTAGAGCACTCAGAAACCAATTAAGGGTTCGCCCAGCTCTACTGCTTTTTAATTAATTGTGTGTGTGTGAGTCATTAAGTTTACTGCATTGGTGAAAGGTTCAACATAACACAACAGTCACTCCTAATAGAAACAGTGCTACATTACAAACAAAACTAAAGTGCAACAGGGGTAAAAAAAACCAGCACGATTTCATGCCAATGTCGGCAGGATTAGTGGGATTGACGCACGCTCATTTTTCAGCATTTTTCAAGCCGCCGCCTGCGTGTTTTTTTTTTTTTTTTTTTTTTTTTTTTAAACCCGATGCTTTTTCGCTCAGGAGAAAAGCGTCTCAAATATTAAGTGTGTGGGAGGTTAAATTGGAGCTCTCCCCATAGCCAAGTTTGAACACAGACAACCTTTTTATTTTTTTAAGAGCAGGACATGCTCACGGGCAAGATACTAACATTTATATGAGTTACTCGTAGGCTTCTTGAGCTGAGGGGGGGGAAAGAGTTTGTTTGCTACTTTAACCCTTTGAGTACGGCGGTCCCTCCGACACAGCGCGGCCATGTGACTGCGGCAGCCGTTTTGGAGGAAACTGAAGAGGAATGCCAAGTCATGGGGTCTCCGGAGTGCCACACCCCATGCTGCTGGTGGCTACGTCCTTGGGAACTCAACGCTCACAAACTCATGTGAACCCTTGATGAACTGAATGATGTTAGGGGTTTTGTTTCCTCTGTGTCCTTCGTTTTTGCGTGAGATCACGGTGTTTAATAGGAACATACACACGTTCCCTATCATCTTCTCTGCCACAGGGTGACTGAGCAGGCTATTTATAGAGACAACAACTTGATACCTTCCAAAGAAAACACACACAGCGAATGTTCCATCTAAATGTACAGTTTATTCAATGCGCTTTTTTTCTCTCTTCTTCTTACCTGTTGAAAGAGCAAATCTCCACCTTCCTGCAGTCCCCTCTGAAACTTTCCTGCGCCTTTCTATATTAAACTCTTTTTTTTTTTTTTTAATTGTAATGTTCCTTTTGGTGGGAACCGGTAGAACGATACCGTAACTAATAATTACACCAAAGAAAGGGCGGTGTTTGTTGATTATATGTAGTTACATAAACAGTTTAGTAAAAAAAAATATGGCACAGAGAAATATAACTGATGATGGAAAAATATATCCGGCAATAAATATAGGGGATTGATACAGAATGTGTATGGTAGGCCGTTACATATAAAAACATACAAAAGCAGAAAGGCCAGCATGATACAAAATGACACAACATATAGTGCAATACCTCGGTGCTTATCTGCTCATGAAAAAAGGTAATTTAGTTAAACCCTTTGGCCAAAAGGTTATAATTTGAATGTTTTCCCATGTTCATGGCATGACACAGGCATTTTGTTTCTTTGTATGTAATATTATATACCACCGTGTATTTATGTTCAATAAAGCGTTGGGTTTAATGTATTTGGAAACTGAAATAATGGGTTGTAAGCTAGAACCAAATACAGGCATACCCCGCATTAACGTACGCAATGGGACCGGAGTATGTATGTAAAGCGAAAATGTACTTACAGCAGCGGCAGCTCTTATTCGAGCAAATGCCGCTGGCTGTATGAGGCTGGGAAGCGGGTAGCCGCGGCGCGTGGCGGCGCACTGTGACGTCACAGTCACATGCGCGCCCGGCTTCCCCAGGCTTCCCCGACACCCCTGGACATCAAATTAAGGTAAGCGGGGGTGCGGGGAAGCAGAGGGGCAGAGCAGAAGCCGGGCTCAGGGTCCGGAAGGAGAGTAAATTGCGCGCGAGGTGGAGGGGGGGTGCGTGTGGGAAACGCGGCGGCGCGCGGTTATTACTGGCGGCAGCTGGGGTAGATCCCGGCATGCCGCCGGCATTTAGTGCGATAAAGTATGTCGCTACTGTAAAGTGAAGCACTACCTTTCCCCACTTATTGATGCATGTACTGTACTGCAATCGTTATATACGTGCATAACTGATGTAAATAACGCATGTGTAACAGGCTCTATAGTCTCCCTGCTTGCGCACAGCTTTGGTACAGGTAGGGAGCGTGTATTGCTGTTCAGGACGTGATGACAGGCGCATGCGTGAGCTGCCGTTTGCCTATTGGGCGATATGTACTTACTCGCGAGTGTACTTAAAGTGAGTGTACTTAAAGCGGGGTATGCCTGTAGTACTTCTGGTAAGGGAGTATTTCTCTGTGGAATAATACTGCAGTTTGTAAGCATAGACATGGGGTTCGGATCAGTGCAGGAGTAACTGGCTGTAGGTAAAACGTGTTTTTTTTAAAATTTATTTAAAACATTTTTTTAGATGTCCAGCAGTAATTGAAACCCAGAATGACTGCATGTAATTTCCTGCAAGTCCCGATCCTATAGTCAATAGAAAGAATATAGTGATTCTGTTTTAGTGGCCGATTTCAACACTATGGGCCTTATTCAGAGAGGGTCCATAAAAAAAATCGCCAGGGAATTTAAAATGGGGTTTTTTGGGGCGTTGCTATCACGGTATTCAGAAAGGCTCGAATACCAGTGATAGCAAAATGCCCAAACCTGGCGAGTTGCTGCCAGCGACAGCATCGAGCCTCTGAAAAGGCCTAAACCAGCGATTCATTTCTGCTGCAGAGAGAGCGGCTCTGAGAGAGCCGCCTCTCCCAGCTGAAATGTCGCCCGAAAATTATTTATTTAAATATACATTTCTTTAATAGTGTAGAGGTGCAGGGGGTCTCCGGAGCTGAACCACGTTGGTTTTATGTCCGGGGACCCCCTTCTTCCCGAGATACAGGCACCTTTATAGGGTGCACCTCTACACTATTAAAGAAATGGATATTTAAATAAATATTTAAAAACCGATCAATACACGCCCCCCCCGCCCCTCTGCCCAAACCCATACAGTACAGTAATGGGCAAAATAACTATTATCCAGATATGGATAATAGATTATTTGCCCATTATTAAACACTGCATTAGCAGGAATTGGTTCCCACGATCTGATTGGCTGAAATACCTTGTGACACAGCGGCCATCTAGGATTTACCGACGTCATGTTAAAGGTAAATGAAGCACAGCCCTTCTGATTGGCTGGCATCATTCCCTTTAAGTGACGTCACGGCAAAAAAAAGTAATTTAAGTCTGCACATGGTTTTAACAGCCAATCAGGTGGCTGTTAACCATTGTGAGGGTAAATTTGACGTCACAAGCCATATTTAAGGCCGTGACGCCTCATTTGAGCCCAAGAAGCCGACGAGACAGCATCGGCTGGGATTTAACATGGGGTTTTATGGATTGACAGATGAAGAAAGAAGATAAAAGAACAACAAGAAATGGTTACAGATGAAGATAGAAGACAGTGAGTAAAGAAAGATAAAAGAAGATTTGGGTACCTGAGCCGGATCCTGATGGCGGATGGCATCGGATGCTGTTGGAGGCCTTCAAGGTACGTGAGCTTCCTGTTACCCCGGGAGTCGGAGGGCCATGGCTTCTAATGGTAAGTAAGATATTCAATGTTTGTAAATGTCTCTTTTTACAGGTTTATTCTTTGGATGTGTTTTTTTATTTTTTGGGGGAGGCACATTGACTGATAATATATTAATCGGTACCTCTTTAAGGTACAGATTAATACCTTATTATGCCAATATTTGGGGGGCATTTCTCGCTTGTTATTGCATTTATTGATGTGGATGTGATTGTTTGTTTATGGTTAATGTAAGAAAAGGTTTGCGATTGGTGTTCGCTTGTACTTAATGTTATATTATGTTAGCTAATGTGTTTTATGGATACTTCAGAGATAGTTTTAATATATTTATTTGTCTTTTAATGGTTACATTAATGTAGGATTAATTCATTGTTTACATTGGTTAGTGTTACTATTCATTTTGAGTTGCTTTCCGAATTAATTGTTTTGATTGGATAATGGTTTAATTCAATGTTGATATTGCTATTGATTATATTGATTGGATTAGCTGGCTACTGTGTATTTAGTGAAGTGTGTTTTTTTGGAGTATAGTTAGGTTTTATTACTGTGTGTCTTGTGTATTACTGTATTTTTATTAGGGTACCCATTGAGTGCTATAGAGGCTTATCATGCCCATATTATTATTATTATTATATGGGTATGATGTACCACTATACTACTCAATGGGTATAGGGTGGGTATAGTCAGTCTGGAGTGGGTGCTTAGGCCTCACGGGTGAGTGAAGGGGGTATTAGCCCTAAGGATGGGTGTTTAGACCTTGCGGTAGGTAGCAGTTGGGTTAACCCCTTTATTACCTTAGCGGTATTAACCGCTAAGGTAATGAAGGGGTTAACTCCCCCCCGCAACCCCCCCGCAATGCCTAAACAGCCACTAAGGGCCAAATTCCCCCTTCACCCACCCCCGCTAGCCACAGTATTGTATTGTACTGTATGTTTCTTACAGTAAGCCTGGCACGGGTGTTTAACCCCTTCATTGCCTTAGCGGTTAGCCGCTAAGGTAATGAAGTTGCTGTACATAAAGTCAGAATAGAACAATGGTGCTCAAAGTGCTGTGTGTGTGCTTCTGAAGGGAGGGAGACACTGGGTATTAAGGTATTGTGTATTAGTATACTCAGTCCATAATGATGGGGGTGGGGGCACCAGGAAGCCCTGAAGGTTGGGGAAGTTGTCCTAGGACACCCTCCTTCACCTCATTGGGATAGCCCCTTAGGAGTACTCACAGTCTGTCACTTCTTGACAAAGTGCTTTGCACGAAACGCGTTGAAGGGTTTCTTTATTTTTATGCCTTGCCAATAAAGAAAGTTTTTGTCAGACCTGTTCTCTGTTGGATGCTGTGCGCTACACACCTACATCTCTGGAAGTTGCTGTACATGCATGTTTCCTGCCTCGGATGCATGCCGGGGGGGTCCGGAGCTGCTATTAATGGCTATCAGCTCTGGAGACCCCCGGCATCAATCAGAGGCAGGAAAAGGGCCTGATTTTTTTCTAAATCCCGACCCATCGCAGCTCATCGATCCATCTCCCCACCAATTGTCCAACAATTTTGTGGGGAATTGGATTTGGGGAGAAAATCGATTTTTTAGGGCTGCGATGGGCTGCGATAGGCCGCGACACCCGACTCGCGGGTCTCTGAATAGCGGGAGTTTATCAACCATCCGAAAATGGTCGATAAGGGGTTGATCGCTGCTCAGTCGGCGAATTTCGGATGGAGATAAAATTTTGCGTCGATACAGGCCGTTATCGAGCACTTATCGAGGCTGTCTGAATAAGGCCCTATGTCTTTTTAATCAAATATTATTTCAAGTTTTTGCAGGAAGCGCTTTCCATTTGGGTGCTGGCACCGTGCTTTGTCCCGCACCTTTCTAAGGGAAAAGTCCCTGCTCTATTTAGCACGAAATCGGCATAGCTGAATAGAATCCGATGACGCGTTGTATCCAGTCTGATGTCATTGCCTTTTCAGGCGGACATGGCGCAAATAGGGGATTCTGGGAGCGGGGTTGGCAAGTGGCCCCTCGCCTATATAGTGTCCATCCCTAAAAGGAAAAGCCTGAACCTGTAGATTTTTGAAGTTTTGGCCATTCTTTTTCATGTCCTGTATTTAGCTCTGTTATCTTTGGATGGGATTACATCTCTGAAGCAACAATCTATTTGTTTACTTGCAAAACAAAGTATTTGGCTACCGTAGAAACATTGTAAAATATAGATTTCAAACGATTAAAGAAATCAATGCAGTGTATTGAACTTGTTTGACACATTATTACCATGAGTTCTGCATTGAAACCACATCCCAGAGTTGTGACGTAAACAATCTCCCTCCCCCTTTCTGTCCCTCTCGCGTCTTACCAGCTTAACCTCAGATGAAAAAGAAATGATTTTCGTATCACTGAAAACCATAGAAAGAGAGCAGGAAATGCGGTGGCGTGGAAGAGAGGAAAATGACACAGCAGCCTGCGAGGAGCAGCATTAGTTTGCCAAATGTCCCGTCTGTTTAAGGCTTTGCCTATAGTGCCGGCGACAGCGACACGATGGGTGACATCATCCGTCGCCGCCGCCACCGGCGAAAGTTATGTCACCCGGCAGGCTCACCCTAATTGGCTGAACTGCAGGGGGTCGTGGCCACGGTTCTCGTCGCCAGTACTGAAGATAATTTGACTGTCTTCAGGAAAAAGTGGTCGTGCATCGCGGCGGTCAAGGGAGCTAGGGGGCCCAGCCCCACTGAGGGGCGGTTCTTGTCCCTGCAGCAAGGGGCGAGCAGCTAATATAAATCTGATTCAGATCCGGCGCGCCCTTGCTTCATGCCATCCAGCACTCGCGATCATGTGATCGCTCGGTCACTGATGGATCAGAAGGGGATCTCCACAAGATAAACGAACGGGGACATTATTCATGGGGTGCCAGACTCTGACGTAGTAGCTGCGTCTCAAGGGCACCCAAAGGACCTGGAGAAATAGGCAGGTATTCACAGGAAACTGAGGTTACAATGTTACTGCGAAGGCGATTTACTCTTTGTAATGAGGATCATTTTATTGTTTCTTTGCCGGCTGTGTGGGGGCTTCCACTTTAAAGGTGCAATCCCTCATAAAGTGGTTAGTTGCTTTTCTTAGGGGCTTCTGAATGGGGGACATGTGGAGAGGGCTGTGCAAGCAGTGGCTTCACACGAAAAAAGGAGCAGCTAAAAGGCAATGAAACCCCTGCCAAGTGAAACTTTCTCACAATTAAATGCCAAATGCATGTAAATGTCAGATGTGGTTAGCAAAAGGGATCAATTACCCAGGTGAGACCTGTCACTGGAATAAGTTCACTTCCTCCTAGGAGGGAGGCATTAATACCACTATGCTGCAGTAATGTATGTAATTACTGTGGGGAAGTTTACTTTAGCACAGGATGGTCCTGCCCACTCGCCCTCCGCACTGTCTCCTCCTATCATGTCTTTGAGCCTGTCGCCCTGCTTCTCATTTTACACTCGGGTTTTTTCCGGTGAGCAGCGCGGACCTCTTGGGATCTCAGGCAGAGCCTCTCATGGCGTTGGATTCCCCGGGTGACGGATGCTGTGCAATGTGATAGTTTTGTGTTTTCTCATCCCGACGGGGGGGGGGGGGGGGGGGGGCTAGAGAAAATGACGATCTGTGCATCCTAAGTTGCATACCTGTTGTTTTTTTTTTTTTTTTTTTTTTTCTGTTTCCTTTCCAGCCTACAATCAGTTTTTTAAAGAAACGACTTCAAAATAGGACCGGCACCAGCATGCCTTCCAGTAAGCTCACGTGCATGTTTTTGTGTTTCTGCGCAGTACTCCAATCATTCCACGCTGTCGGTTTGCTTCATTTTTTGTTGTTTCGTGAATTAATTGCAGTTTTGTGACATCAGTTCTTCAAAACAGAAAAACAATACATTTAAGTAAACACTTTTTTTTTTTTTTTTTTTTTAAAAGAAAGAGAGAAAGTTTACATTTTTGTGAAAGCGCAGTACAAACATTGTGACAAGCAGCTGCCATGCTGCTTAATCCAGGGGTAGCCAACGCCAGTCCTCAAGGGCCACCAACAGGTCAGGTTTTTAGGATATTCCTGCTTCAGCAAAGGTGGCTCAGTCAGTCTTCGACTGAGCCACTGATTGAGCCACCTGTGCTGAAGCAGGGATATCCTGAAAACCTGAACTGTTGGTGGCCCTTGAGGACAGGATTTGGCCACTACCGGCGTAATATATTTGGTGCCTAGCGGACTGTACGACCTGTCTGCACTTGAATTGACTATAAGCAACACTGAACTTGGGGGAGGAGGAGGGGAGAAATGAGCACCGCATCTGTCCATTTTCTGTTGTAGATTTCACAACTCATGCAGAATTTTGAAACTGTGTGCACAGTTGTGATAGGAATAGTTTCTGGCCACTCCACCGGCTTCTTTAGGCTTGTAATATAGGGTGCGCGCGCCCGTGTGCTTGTGCGAACGCGCGTGCATGTGATGCACACTTTTTGGCGGTATACAGTCCGTGCTGCTGGGAGCGACAGGCTGGGAAGGTACTGTGTGTGTGTGTGTGTGTGTGTGTGTGTGTGTGTGTGTGTGTGTGTGTGTGTGTGTGTATATATATGTGTTTGTGTGTGTGTGTATAGATTGTGTGAGTGAATCATTTATTAAATAAGATTTATAGAACTATATAACAGTCCCTAGAGTCAGACTAAATGCTACAAGTGGTCATACTTTAATCTTTGCAGAAAATCTTATTTTCTTTTAAATATCTTGTACGTTTTTTTTTTTTTTTTTTAAATCTATGCTAGAACGCCACTGATTAAAAAAACAGCAAACAAAACCTGTCTATGTAGGAGAACAGAAATAGGATATTTTATAATCGCATGAAAATTGAGAACTTGGCACACCTTCGGGTTTGACCTAGGAATGTAGGAGACATTTGAAATACTTGACATTTTACACTCATGCTTGTTTTCTTCTTTGCAGCGCTGCAGACCTGCTGAAGATTATTTGTATGCAGCTGCAGGGAGTTTATCTGCCACCTAGTGATGTTAAGCACAGAATCAGAAGATGAAAAGACCGATCTGCTTTAGACTTTTTTTCAGGTTCGTTATTTCATGATTCATTTATTTATTTTTGCTTTCAAATGGCAGATAATACAATTCATGTAGCTGTGCGCAAAGCAGCAATCCGCCCCTGCGCATTACATCACCGGAAACAGATGCGTTACCGCAACGTACTGTGAGCTCCCGCTGCCCGAGACGATGTTGTGGCAGCAAATTAGGAGGGGAGGTTGGTGAGGTGACCCGGGTACCTTGCACTTACCTTTTCTGCCAGGCAATGGGAGAAGCGGCAGCAATCCGAGCTCAAGCGAATCAGACCCCCAAGGACAGGACACATGAGAGAACGTTATGAAACCAGGAACAATACAAATCCCGGGCGGGTGACCAGGGGAAACGAGTGAGCAGTAGTATAAAATAACCATCATCTAAAGGCAGGAAAAAAGAAACGGCACACCAGGGGTAAATGAATAGCAAAATGTAATAAAAGTTACACACATAATATCCGAGCTTACAATTAAAAACTAATTGAGGAGCTCCACAAGTAGATTTTGTGATCCGTTGATGTGGTTTTCCCATGAGACACCAGGTTCTCGAACCAGCTGGAACACAGTAGACCTCGGGCATCCGTCCGTACACTCGTTCGTAGTATTGTATGTCTTTATTTATATAGCGCCATTAATGTACATAGCGTAGTAGTGAAATGTGAGTGACGCAATGTCGTGATCTGTCTTGGATAGGGGCCAGAAATAAATTAACTGAAACAAGGGTGTGTGAAGATTTCATACAGTGTAATGAATTAGACGTAACTAATTCCTGACATTGAAGAAGCCTGCACTCGTGAAAAGCACGAAATAACTATAGCAAAAGGGGAACTATATGGATACGCTTGGATATTTACCATTATCAATCTGGTGAACTTTCCTGTTTATAAATGAAGGGCAGTTAAAGAAAAACTACTGGCATACCCCGGTTTAAGGACACTCACTTTAAGTACACTCGCGAGTAAGGACATATCGCCCAATAGGCAAACGGCAGCTCATGCATGCGCCTGTCATCACGTCCTGAACAGCAATACCGGCTCCCTACCTGTACCGAAGCTGTGCGCAAGCGGGGAGACTACAGAGCCTGTTACAAATGCGTTATTTACATCAGTTATGCACGTATATGACGATTGCCGTACTGTACATGCATCAATAAGTGGGGAAAAGGTAGTGCTTCACTTTAAGTATATTTTCGCTTTACATACATGCTCCAGTTCCCATTGCGTACGTTAATGCGGGTATGCCTGTACACCTTTAATTCCAGTGAGACGTACAAAAAAAGAATAGGCAATACATATATTTCGGCATCTCTATTTAAATTGTCATCTGTAACTATTACTAATGGGTTTTTTCCGAACCCCTTCTCCGAGCAGCGGGTTACCATAACAACCAAATGTTCCAGCAGCCTATTCCGCTTCACTTCTGTGCCTCTGCAGGGAGGGCAGCCCCCACAGGGAGGGCAGCCCCCACAGGGAGGGCAGCCCCCACAGGCCGCCGGTTACTGCATCTTCCCTTTCCTCTAAGTTGCCTTTAATATTTACTTACAAAAAGAAGTGAGTACTTCAATAGTAGATGATCACTTTTCTTATTTGGACTAACTGACTGTATTTTAAAGATGTCCTTAAAACGAAGGGTTGTGATACATAACCTTACCACAAAAGGAGATCCCTTAAACCTTATTTACATACGCTGGTGCTCCGAATCACACAGTCAAATATCACAATAAAGAGAAGAGGTCGGGGTTATAATAATAGCGCTGCCGGATCTGTCTCTAATTTCCTAGAAGTATACAAGAGGTTTTTGTTTTAATGCCTTATGCTTTTTATTTTTTTGGTGTGTGTGTGTCTGTTTGTGTGTGTCTGTGTGTGTGTATTTCTCTGTTTATTTTGAGTTTTATCATTAATTTGGTAAAAATGCAAAACCAAAACGCACAACATTTTTTCGGACCAAAACACGACCTCGATTTATTTATTTATTTATAAAATATTTTACCAGGAAGTAATACATTGAGAGTTACCTCTCGTTTTCAAGTATGTCCTGGGCACAGAGTAAAACAAATAATACATGGTTACAAGTACAGAGGAAAGTAAACTATATTCATTTTTCACCAGATACAAATGATGAAACCCGTTACAGTACGTGAAAGTACAGTGATCACGTGTGTGTGTTTTTTATTTATAAATAAACTGACCTTGTACATGGGACGGATTTGCCCCTTTTTAAAAAAACGATTTCAATTGTTTCTCCCCTCTCCTCCCTGCCCCCTTCTTGATGCCAGACAGCATTGCCAGAACCCATCCTGCAGTGAAAGGAAGAGCTCATTGCGACATCGCAGAGCAAACCAGGCAGTGAGCCGCAGGGTTTCACTTTGCAAATAAAAGCACAGCACAGTGCCCGGTCTCTATAGCGAATAATCTCGCACAATCTCACAAATAAACAGCAATAACGTGATCTAGTTTATCGCAGATTATAATAGCATCTCCAAGCTGACCACCATGTAAATACAGCGTTACCTCTTTATTTGCATGAGGGAGGAAACAGACGGGTGAAAGCTGCATGTGACAGACATATTGAGCTGGGGTTTTTGTTTTGTAATCCTCTATTTAAATACTCTTATCCAAGAATGCTTTGAGAAGAAAAAAGCCAGCGTACCGTATGCAGGGTTGGGCAACCTCTAGGGCCACCAAGGGGTCAGGTTTTCAGGATATGCCTGCTTCAGAACAGGGGGCTCAATCAGTCCATGCTTCAGCACAGGTGGTGCAGTCTTGGACTGAGCCACCGATTGAGTCACGTGCTGAAGCAGGGATATTCTGAAAACCTGGCCTGTTGGTGGTTCTTGAGGACTGGAGTTTCCCACCCCGGCTCTATCCCCTTGCTATTATTACTTGGCTCCAAGATACATAGCACATCTGCTGTAACGTGATCATCCTCATTAAATTCCCTTTTCAAACCACGTTCCCCTCGTCCTGTAGCTTCATTCACTTTACCCCTGGACTCTGAGAATTGATCTCGGTGCTTTGTTAGATTTTAATCTCATTTTCATACTATACTACGTGCCAGCTGTAATGTCACATGATCTGAGGGGTTATTCAGGGGAGGGGGGGGGGAGTTAGGAGTGAGCACGAATTACACAATTTGAGACTTTTTTTTTTGTAATGAAGGTATGCTCATTTTATATCTAACCTAATGACAACGGATAATTACAGTAAATTAACTCCAAAGTAATTGCTTTATAAAAACAATGTTTTACAAGGAAGTAATGAATTGAGCGTTACCTCTCATGTTCAAGTCTGCCCATGGCACAGAGTTAAGACGATACATGGTTACATTACATGAACAGAGGTTATACATCATATCTACAGACATTTCAAGGATAGTTGGAGATAATGTTACAGACAAGATTAAAATGTGAGAGAGCTAAAGTCTTGAAAGAACTTCAACTATCGTCAGATTTGAGTTTGGTGCAGTAGGTTATTCATAGTGAGGAGCACAGTAACAGAACATGTAGTGTTGGGCAACGTGAGGCCAATAAATAGCATGCCAGAATTAAAAAGGGGACTAAGAGACTGTATAGCTGAATACAGCAGGTTATACCCAATATGCTGCATTCAATCTGAATAGACCTGTTGAAACCATGCGAATCAGACACGGGGTTCCCACTGCTGTCAGACTGTGCTAGTGAAAGGGCTTTAAAGATTTGTTTTTCTCCTAATAATCATACTTTTGAGCAGAGGTGAGAAAAGTAAAAAAAAAAAAAAAAAAAAAAAAAAAAAATACTCCCCTCCCCCCCCCTTCCTCTCTATCTACAAATCTACAAATCTACAACTTCAATCACGGTCTGATATATTTTGACTTCATTCTATATTTATTTGACACCACGAAACATTTTAGAGATGTGTTTTTTAAATACTTTCAATAAAACGACCAATTTCTCTCAAGTGTATATTGTGGAACGCCTGGCTTGAAGGCATTTTGTCCTTCTCTTGGTGGAGATAGTGTTGTTATTGGTGCTTGTTTTGTGTAAAGTTAAAATGCACTGATACCATCTGATCCTGGCTGCAAATGTGCTGATGCATCAACTAGGACAGCTGCATGCACGGCAATTAGGCATATACAGTACTGCGCGTGTGATTTTAATGTCACATCACATATGCAAGTCACTCGAGTTTTTCAAATATAGGCGTGTAGGGTAACCCTGCTCGACCACTGTGATGATGTAGGAGGGTGGTGCCTGGGAGAGAGCATAAAGACAGTAGAGGAGAAGAAAAAATCCCTCCACATGCGCACACCTCCGAAATGATATGACTCTGATATAAAAAGTAACCTTTATTAGTAACCTGGTTAAAATAAAGAGAATTCTAGATAGACAGCTAGTATCTCATACTATTGCCACTGTGAGAAAATTGTCTTTTATATTTCCCTTAGGTGTCGGGTTGTTGTATTTTCTCACTGTGACAGTGTTGCTGTATACTGTGCGTGCCACTTGGGCAATATTATTGGATACTAGCTGTCTGTCTCAAATTGTCTATTTTAACCAGGTTAATAATAAAGGTGGCTTTTTAGATCTGAATGATATCATTTGTGAGGAGTGCGCATGCGCAGGGATTTTTTCTTCTCCTCTCGGCCAGCACAGGCGATTTGTCCTTACACACGTTTTTTCCTCTGTGTTGTCTCGTGGCTGAGACCGAACCTCGTCTCCCTGGCAGGGCAGTGGTGTTTCGGATGGACAGTATTTGGGATGTTGGACGTTTCCTGTTTGTAACTTTGCTGGGTCTGTGCAGTAATTACCGACGCGGGGAGGGGAGCGGGTGTGCAGCGTTCCAGAAGAAGCAGAGACGATAGCATTATTAGTGATTGCTCATCATGCCCTTAAAGGGGTAATCCCTCCCAGGACAGAAGAGTAATGACTGGGGCTTGTGTAAGGGGCGATTGGCCGTTTTTTGTTGCACAAATCTCACACCTATACATCATTTCCAAATGATTAAAGAGGGGTTTGGTTTCCTCTGGCTGTGTTTGTACAGAGAGCCCGGCTCTCTTCTCCTCCCCTTATCATTGTCTGTCTGATAAGAAAAAGCAGGGCTATGGATAGAGGGAAAGATTGAGAAAGCAATGTGTAACTACTTGTAAATGCAAGCTGCTCAACGCTTTGCTCTTAGTCCCTCTTTAACCCCTTCAATGCCAGAGGGTCATGCCACCGGCGGTGCCACGGTGCCTCCGGTATTTCGTAACCGCTCTTCAGACCTGACGGGACTGGGAAGGAGCGAACCAGTGTGGTATTACAGCCGCTAACAACAACAAGCAAAGGGCAATGACTAGTCCCTAAAGGGATAACCCCTGGGGTTCTCAACTCCGGGCCTCAAGACCCCCCAAACAGGTCCAGGTTTTAAGGATATCCTAGCACAGGTGGCTCGGTCAAAGACTGATTGAGCCACCTGTGCTGAAGCTGAGGTATCCTTAAAACCTGACCTGTTGGGGGGGGGAGGGGGGGTCTTAAGGACCGAAGTCGAGAACCCGTGTGTTAATTATTGGGAGAGTTAGGAGTCCGAGATGTGCCAGGAGAATTGTAGTTTGTATTGTTCTGCAGTTGGTCTTTGAGCCTCAGTACACTAGTTGAGCCTCTGACTACAGCAACTAGACAGGAGTTCAGATGCTGAGAAATTCTGGTTTGGATCAGTGCCCGCTCTGGAGACAATCTGCTCGGAGAGAGGGAAGTGACATGCCTCTGCCTGAAAGTGCACTGCAGGGAATACAAATCAAATGGCTTTTAATAAGCGCTGCTTTTTCTCTAAGACTTGGACTGTGTTTGGAATCCAAAAACCCATCCTGCTGTGCTACCAGTCCATATTATGATAACTATTTCATATAGCTTTTTCCTCCCAATGGGACTCAGCCGCGGTCTGTAGATGAGCTTGGGGGCGGGGCCCTGCCGGGGCGTGGCCATGGCAGGGCATATCTGCCCTTCCATTGGCTGCCCACCAAGCACGTGCCAGCGTACGAGTCACAGCGCTTTGCGCGCCCACACACACACAGCCACTGGGCCCTGCCGCATATAGGCTGTGCTGTGGTGTCTGGCCCTGCCGCATAGAGGGCTGTGCTGTGGTGTCTGGCCCTGCCGCATAGAGGCCTGTGCTGTGGTGTCTGGCCCTGCCGCATAGAGGCCTGTGCTGTGGTGTCTGGCGCGCACGCCGCATAGAGGCTGTGCTGTGGTGTGTGGCCCTGCCGCATAGAGGGCTGTGCTGTGGTGTGTGGAGCGCACGCCGCATAGAGGCTGTTCTGTGGTGTGTGGCCCTGCCGCATAGAGGCTGTGCTGTGGTGTGTGGCCCTGCCGCATAGAGGCTGTGCTGTGGTGTGTGGCCCTGCCGCATAGAGGCTGTGCTGTGGTGTGTGGCCCTGCCGCATAGAGGCTGTGCTGTGGTGTCTGGCGCGCACGCCGCATAGAGGCTGTGCTGTGGTGTCTGGCCCTGCCGCATAGAGGCTGTGCTGTGGTGTCTGGCCCTGCCGCATAGAGGGCTGTGCTGTGGTGTGTGGCCCTGCCGCATAGAGGCTGTGCTGTGGTGTGTGGCCCTGCCGCATAGAGGCTGTGCTGTGGTGTGTGGAGCGCACGCCGCATAGAGGCTGTGCTGTGGTGTCTGGCGTGCACTCCGCATAGAGGCTGTGCTGTGGTGTCTGGCCCTGCCGCATAGAGGCTGTGCTGTGGTGTCTGGCCCTGCAGCATAGAGGGCTGTGCTGTGGTGTCTGGCCCTGCCGCATAGAGGCCTGTGCTGTGGTGTCTGGCCCTGCAGCATAGAGGGCTGTGCTGTGGTGTCTGGCCCTGCCGCATAGAGGCTGTGCTGTGGTGTCTGGCCCTGCCGCATAGAGGCCTGTGCTGTGGTGTCTGGCGCGCACGCCGCATAGAGGCTGTGCTGTGGTGTCTGGCCCTGCCGCATAGAGGCTGTGCTGTGGTGTGTGGAGCGCACGCCGCATAGAGGCTGTGCTGTGGTGTGTGGAGCGCACGCCGCATAGAGGCTGTGCTGTGGTGTGTGGCCCTGCCGCATAGAGGCTGTGCTGTGGTGTGTGGCCCTGCCGCATAGAGGCTGTGCTGTGGTGTGTGGCCCTGCCGCATAGAGGCTGTGCTGTGGTGTCTGGCCCTGCCGCATAGAGGCTGTGCTGTGGTGTCTGGCCCTGCCGCATAGAGGCTGTGCTGTGGTGTGTGGAGCGCACGCCGCATAGAGGGCTGTGCTGTGGTGTGTGGCGCGCACGCCGCATAGAGGCTGTGCTGTGGTGTCTGGCCCTGCCGCATAGAGGGCTGTGCTGTGGTGTCTGGCCCTGCCGCATAGAGGCTGTGCTGTGGTGTCTGGCCCTGCCGCATGGAGGCTGTGCTGTGGTGTCTGGCCCTGCCGCATGGAGGCTGTGCTGTGGTGTGTGGCGCGCACGCCGCATAGAGGCTGTGCTGTGGTGTGTGGCCCTGCCGCATAGAGGGCTGTGCTGTGGTGTCTGGCCCTGCCGCATAGAGGGCTGTGCTGTGGTGTGTGGAGCGCACGCCGCATAGAGGCTGTGCTGTGGTGTGTGGCCCTGCCGCATAGAGGCTGTGCTGTGGTGTGTGGCCCTGCCGCATAGAGGGCTGTGCTGTGGTTTGTGGCCCTGCCGCATAGAGGCTGTGCTGTGGTGTGTGGCCCTGCCGCATAGAGGCTGTGCTGTGGTGTCTGGCCCTGCCGCATAGAGGCTGTGCTGTGGTGTGTGGCGCGCACGCCGCATAGAGGGCTGTGCTGTGGTGTCTGGCCCTGCCGCATAGAGGCCTGTGCTGTGGTGTCTGGCGCGCACGCCGCATAGAGGCTGTGCTGTGGTGTCTGGCCCTGCCGCATAGAGGGCTGTGCTGTGGTGTCTGGCCCTGCCGCATAGAGGGCTGTGCTGTGGTGTCTGGCCCTGCCGCATAGAGGCTGTGCTGTGGTGTCTGGCGCGCACGCCGCATAGAGGCTGTGCTGTGGTGTCTGGCCCTGCCGCATAGAGGCTGTGCTGTGGTGTCTGGCGCGCACGCCGCATAGAGGCTGTGCTGTGGTGTGTGGCCCTGCCGCATAGAGGGCTGTGCTGTGGTGTGTGGCCCTGCCGCATAGAGGGTTGTGCTGTGGTGTGTGGCCCTGCCGCATAGAGGCTGTGCTGTGGTGTGTGGCCCTGCCGCATAGTGGCTGTGCTGTGGTGTCTGGCCCTGCCGCATAGAGGCTGTGCTGTGGTGTCTGGCCCTGCCGCATAGAGGGCTGTGCTGTGGTGTGTGGCCCTGCCGCATAGAGGCCTGTGCTGTGGTGTGTGGCCCTGCCGCATAGAGGCTGTGCTGTGGTGTGTGGCCCTGCCGCATAGAGGGCTGTGCTGTGGTGTGTGGCACGCACGCCGCATAGAGGCTGTGCTGTGGTGTGTGGCCCTGCCGCATAGAGGGCTGTGCTGTGGTGTGTGGCCCTGCCGCATAGAGGCTGTGCTGTGGTGTGTGGCCCTGCCGCATAGAGGGCTGTGCTGTGGTGTGTGGCCCTGCCGCATAGAGGCTGTGCTGTGGTGTGTGGCGCGCACGCCGCATAGAGGCTGTGCTGTGGTGTGTGGCCCTGCCGCATAGAGGCTGTGCTGTGGTGTGTGGCCCTGCCGCATAGAGGCTGTGCTGTGGTGTGTGGCGCGCACGCCGCATAGAGGGCTGTGCTGTGGTGTTTGGCCCTACCGCATAGAGGGCTGTGCTGTGGTGTGTGGAGCGCACGCCGCATAGAGGCTGTGCTGTGGTGTGTGGAGCGCACGCCGCATAGAGGCCTGTGCTGTGGTGTCTGGCCCTGCCGCATAGAGGGCTGTGCTGTGGTGTGTGGCGCGCACGCCGCATAGAGGCCTGTGCTGTGGTGTCTGGCCCTGCCGCATAGAGGGCTGTGCTGTGGTGTCTGGCCCTGCCGCATAGAGGGCTGTGCTGTGGTGTCTGGCCCTGCCGCATAGAGGCTGTGCTGTGGTGTGTGGCCCTGCCGCATAGAGGGCTGTGCTGTGGTGTGTGGCGCGCACGCCGCATAGAGGGCTGTGCTGTGGTGTCTGGCCCTGCCGCATAGAGGGCTGTGCTGTGGTGTGTGGAGCGCACGCCGCATAGAGGCTGTGCTGTGGTGTTTGGAGCGCACGCCGCAGCAGGCGCCGCAGCGACCAATGGGGATCTGGCCTAAGGGAAGGAAACTTTGCTGAGCCTTTCAGTGGAGAGGGTGACTTGCAAAGAGGCAATATCCACCAGCATTTCTACACCCCCTAGAGTTGCGCTGTTGGCCCTTCACTCATGGGGGACGATTTATAAAACTCTAAAATTGGCAATACAAAATCATTGAAAGACCTCGTGCAATTTGGCTAGATAAAAAAAATAAAAAAAGTTTTTTTAGCAATTTTTCTTTAGAATTAGCTATGTATTTAAATGGCACAGTTTAACATCTGATTTGCGTGCCCTTTTCTCCTAGTTTGCTGCAATGCCACCTGGGAGCCAGTAGTCAAAAATCTCACCATTTTCAAATAGGGGAGAGACACCAATTTAGGAGAGTGCCCTGTTGTTTTGTTCAGTATACCTCTAGGTCGCGTAACCTATATTCCATAGGGTGAGATACCTATAAACACATCTGAGATACCTGGGAAAATATTCCAAATTGAAATAATTTGATTAAATTTACCATGTTAACACGTGTATATTTCCCGTGTATCTCCCCCACGTTCAGGGCAAGAAAGAGGTAATGGACTAAACAGCATAGCTAGAAATGGGGAAATAGCTATTTATATACAGCAGCACTGTAAATCTCAATAGACTGGATATACTTTTTCAATGTTTACTAAAATTCAAAAATTAGTTTGACCGTTTGATCTCAAGGGATCAAAAAAATGTCCCTCCAAATATTTGCACTCTATGATTATTTAGGTATGCTGATAATGGGGGGTCTTTTTTTGATCCCTTGGGATCAAACTGTCAAACTATGTTCTTTCTCTCCACTGCGCCATGATTGAAATTTAAAAATAAGTGTATTAGGAGAGCAGAATAGAATGAACCTTTTTTTTGTAAAAAAACAATAATAGAAGTGAACGTGCACTCACAAATGAAAGATACTTGCGGGTGCTGAAACTCCATGTGAAATCCCATAAACATGAAACGAAAAGAGGTGGCACTCAAAAATTGTGCTTAATATATATTCATCCAATGTTTCGGTTCATCACAGCCGATCTTTCTCAAGGTGTTGGACCAAAATGTTGGATGGATAAATATTCACCACTTGACCACTATTTTGGGGTGCTACTCTTTTTTTCTTTTCATATTTATGGTTTGAACATGCCCACTAACCAGGCAAAGTACCTGGAAGTCTGTGGATAATAATTTATTAGACTTCAATCTCTATGCAAAAAAAAAATAAAGCTCTAAATGTACCCCCTTCATTCTGAGCAAGCACACTTCCTAAAATAATACACTAAGGCAGATGTTCTCAACGCCTCTCCTCAAGACCCCCTGCAGGCCAGGTTTTCAGGATATCCCATCTTCAGCACAGGTGGCTCAATCAGTGGCTCAGGCCTCTACTGCACCACCTGTGCTGAAGTAGGGACATCATGAAAACCTGAGCTGTTGGGTGATCCTGAGAACCCCTGCATTAAGGGAATGTTGTAAAAACAATCTCAAAGACAAAAATGAGTGGAATTCTCAGCTATTGGTTAAAAAGATCACATCTCAGCACTCTGAAATGTCATGTCCGTTTAGTGGGAAATGGTAACATTTGGCTCCTGCAGAAAACCAAAAATAAGAGTGTCAACTGCACATTTTAATGTAAGAAAAGACGAAACCACTAGGAATTGCCATGAATGATTTTACAATAGCTTGTAATTCCAGCGCAGTGTACCATGTAGGGAAAATTGTCTTGGAATGTTTGCTTGTTTTCCTGAAGGGTCGGAACTCCCGGTAAAGGTTATTGTCCGTATTGCTTCACTTCCCACTCCATTTCCGAACACAAACTAGTTGAAAGATATTGGAGAGATTGCACACTATTAAAGGTTTCTTTACATTTCCAGCATCCACTTTCAAAGAGTAAGGCTGCGCTTATAGTCTTGGCTGCGGCGACGGCGTGCAGCCGCAGAACAACTCGATTTAGTCCGTAGCGACCGCCCATAGTGGGCGCGATGGCGACGTGTGACGTCACAGCTATCAAAATCGCTGTAGTCATAAGATTTTGAGATTTACTGAGACAGCCGCACCATGTGACTGGCAGCAGCCAATCACATAGCCACTTGCTGGCAGCGACATCACACACCAGAGTGCTACTTTCGATATAGCGATGGGGATGTGTGACGTCACGGGTCGCTGTAGCCAGTACTATAAGCGTAGCCTAACGGTAAAGTCATGAGTAAGCAATTAAAGATTTGGTTCTGTCCGTGCAATGGGACCCTACGTGCAAAAATAGTCTTCATCTCTGCAATATTTGCACCATTTATTATAAAATGGTTTACCAGGAAGTAATACATTGAGAGTTACCTCTCGTTTTCAAGCATGTCCTGGGCACAGAGTTATAAAAATACATGGTTACATTAAAAAATCAGGGTTATACAGTAAATTCATAGACCTTTCATGGACAGAGAGAGTTGGAAAATTGGGTACAGGGGATAAAGGGCTGGTAATTTTCTGATTGAAATAGAGCAGCTTTAACATCACCAAACAGCAGCAAACGGCTCACACCCTTTGGCTGTGCCAAAGGCTGTCCGCCTTTGGGGCAACGCAGATGTACACTTGGGTTGGTTGATTTTCATGGCATTGTTTTGTGATGAGGTAGCACGTGTTACCTTTGTGGCAGACTAAGAAAAAAACATAACTTTTGGTAAATTTGCAGAGGTTTGTCATCTTTTTGCCATCCTCCACGGCTGAATCATTTGTTTGACTAGTTCCACACTCGAGAAATCAACAATTAGAATGACCCAACCCATCTTCATTGGTTATTTTTTCCCCTCGATATTTGCTCTGACTTTTGATGATCTGTATATTTTTTTGACGTTTGTTTTTGTTTGCTCTATTCCAGGTGTGTCACAGTCTCTGTATTTGTATTATGCATCATTTATATCTGGAGAGTGGGAGTGAACTCGGAAACATGTGACATCAGAAATGTGAATCCTGATCGGATCAAGGTGGGATATTCTACCTAATTTGATCTCAAGTAATCTATCATGAGCCTCATTGTTATTTGAGCAGTGTCTGTCTGTCTGCTTGTCTACGAGGACATTTCCATAAATGTGTTGAGCTGTTCCCTCCAGCAGCGAAACAATCGGATGCCATTTCCTGTGCGCCTGATGTCACTTGAGGTTATGTTTTGTGCTACCGTTTTACACACACACAGCATTGTCCTGACACAGACAAAAAAAATTAAGGTCACATTTGTATAAAAATATTCCCTGCGATGCTGATTGCCACTTGGTTATTTTGTTTATGAACTGACACTTCTTGTTTTTCGACTTTCTCGGGCAGGCTGTGATGCCTTTTATTAACATGTAGGAACACGAATGGATACTTCAGTCAGTTGGCAGTGTATGCAGAGCCTCTCTTAAAAATATATAATCCAGTGCCACTATCTTTAGGGCCGTGGCAGGAATGCCCTCTAATCAAAATGCATACGTTTTGAACTAGAAGAGTTAGTGTACCATAAAATATACCTTTATTTGTTTAATATTCATAAAGACTTAAAAATGACCATTCTTCGAAAGGCTTAAAAATGTTTAACATCTCTACCAAATATTTTTATGGCGAGTTTCAGTGGAATAAATGTCAACGGCGCTGAAAGAACGAGACCGTCCAAATGCCAACCCAATGCCCTTGGGACGTGGAGTTTGACACACGGGCTGCAAGTTGATGACTTGCTTTATTTCATACTGTATCTTTATAAAAGTTTGGTTGCAGCACATGTAATAATTGTACAGCAAAATAAGCAAAATAAAATACAGTTACATACGTCTATAACATATTATCTCTTACTGTGCATGCAATGTCTTGTACATAATGTATAACCCTGTTCACTTAATGTAAATATGTATTTGTAACCATGTACTGTATCTGTCATCATAACTGTGCCCAGGACATACTTAACATGAGCGATAACGCTCAATGTATTACTCACTTCCTGGTAAAACATTTTACAAAAAGAAATAAGACTTGAGGTTCTGAAAGCTCTACAAATCATTATTTGAAGCAAGGAACACCTATTGTTCCAGTATCACAACCTACACCTTTTTTACTCTCTTCTCGCTCTTTTATTATTGGAGAAAAGATTAATTGATTTTTACATGAGGATCAATACTGTGCAATTTTAGTTTTGAGCTAGAGGAGTGTATGGTGTGTGATTGAGAATGGTTAGTATGCTCTGTAAGAGGGAGATGAGTGTAAATGTAGAATGTGTTGAGGGAAAGGGTGAATATGAAATGTGGTTGAGGAGATCGGAGTGAATGTGGATTGTGGTGGGGCTAGTGCAGGAGTGGCCAACTGCAGTCCTCAAGGGCCACCAACGGGTCAGGTTTTAAGGATATCCCTGCTTCAGCACAAGATGCTTAATCAGTGGCTCATTCTGACTGAGCCAGTTGATTAAGCCACCTGTGCTGAAGCAGGGATATCCGTAAAACCTGACCCGTTGGTATCCCTCGAACTGGAGTTGGAACTTGCTGAGCACACCATGACATCGGACATAGGGAACAGCCAGAGGAAATCAAACCCCGCCCAAGTCTAAGCTCACGTTTACCTATTTAATAAAAACACACTTTAAAATACTTGTAGATCTCAGATTTTGTTTAAAAGGCATCCGAGGAGTGTTTGCACCTTCAAACTGGATGTGCAGTGGGAGGGGTTTAGGTATTGTGACTATTAGGACTATGTTCATTCACAATACAAAAATCTAGTCACCGTTTAAGACTTGAGAAAAGTTTACCTGCTTCAAAGGCCAGCAAAAAAAAAAAAAAGTGAAATTATTCCCCAGTTATGCGAGGTGTTTTGTACTATAAGTGATTGGATACAGATATATAGAAAATATAAGGTATTTGATCATTTTGTTGCCCGAGGAGCCTCAAATTGCATTGTAATGTATTACAGGCCCCTCTGGCACAGAAAGGGTTAATAGATCGTGCAGAGCGGGTAGAAACCAGGGTACATTATTGATGAAGGTAGAGCTGAATGTGTGGGTATCCGTTACTGGAACCGGGAAGTGTTTCTTCCTTCCCTGAGTGACACAAACTAGCAAATGTTGCACAGCTGAATTTTTGGGTTTTGCCAGCCTCGCGATCCTTGTATCTCGCCCAGTGAAGCATGAAGCAACAAGGAGAACTCAATGGGTGTGACTGGGCTTTATACAACCCTTCCAGCATTGTTATTGTGTCATGTAATGATCTCCTTTCTCTTTAGTCTCTTGGAAGCTGCCAACTAGGCACAATAAACGCTGTGGAGGAAAGTGAGACAAACGCTACTGCAGGAGTGGCCAACTCCAGTCCTCAAGGGCCACCAACAGGCCAGGTTTTAAGGATATCCCTGCTTCAGCACAGGTGGCTCAGTCAATGACTGAGCCACCTGTGCTGAAGCAGGGATATCCTTAAAACCTGGCCTGTTGGTGACTCTGGAAGACTAGAGTTTGCCACCCTTGCACTGGTGTAAGGTAATCCTGGGTATCCTGCCTTTAGTGGTCCTTTAATTAAAAAGATTAGTATTGGATCCCCAATGCATATTTTTAAAGGCCATGCCTGTGGGTGTGGAAAATGCCGGTTGTAATGCAGTAACCGGGAGAGAGAGGCACATGCATTTCCAGGGCAAATATAAATAAACCCTCTGTGTTTTGATCTTATCTCTGCCTGTGTACAGGAATTAGATCACAGTCTTGTTGGGCTATACTGTGGAGGAGGGTTTTCTTTCCTTTGTCTGATGTCCCTGTGTGTTCAACAGGAGTTTGCACAGGCAGAGCTCCCTTCGCCCTCTCCCCTCCCCTAATCTGCATTGGCTCTCTGATAAGTACAGGACGTGATAAGGGTCAAGAAAACGATTGGCAAACACTCCCTCAATGGCCCCTATGAATAGCCATTTCCAAATGAATGAATCCAGTCAAATCTTGATTGTAGCATGCTTTGGTTTATTAGGGGGAGCTGTTAAACTATTTGTGGAAAGGAGTGCTATGTTTAATTTCACCTTTTTAACCCCTTTTGACGGCCGGAGGGGACGCAGAACCAGAGTGACACAGCCCTTCTCCCGCAATCACGTGATCACTCTGTCACTGACGCATGCAAGGGGTCGGTATCCCCCCCTCTGTATGTCAAATCAGATTACGCAGGACGCCAAACATAGCGGCTGATTCAATTAGTGTAGCACAGCAGCTACCATGTACCCATATATTACTACGGTAACATTATCTATTGTTAGGCCAGGTCCCCATGGACCGCCGGGCGCGCACGCAACAGAGCGCAGCCCTCTATGGGGGAGGCCCCAGTGGCCGTGTGTGTGCGCAAAAGGCTGTGACGCGTACGCTGGCAGGGAAGACAAGAATTTTGTCTTCCAGTGGCGCGACGCGTCACATGCTCAGTGGGCAGCCAATGGAAGGGCAGATATGCCCCATCATGGCCACACCCCCCGACATGGCCCCGCCCTCCGGACATCCCATTGCTCCCCTACAGACCGCAGATTGCGGCTGTAATCTGTGCACGCGCTGCCAGGCCGCCAAGTGCGTGTGCATAAGCAAATACTCGGGCCCGTAGTTTTACAGTTTGCAACTCAAACTGCTGGGAACATTGGCAACACATTATCCCAAACAGGAAAGTGATGCAAAGATCTTGCACTACTGGGAAGGTGGGCTAAAAGCTGCGATAGAAATCAAAGAGGCTTTTAAACGCATTCAAAACTGCGTTAAATAAAAACAAAAAACTATAAAGTCACTATCTAATACTACAGAACTAATTTACTTAAAAAAAAAAAAAAAACATAAGATGTCGCCTGTTTTGCTGCTTTAAATGAGGAATACATATTGGCAAAAAAAATCAGGCACGTACAAGTATTGTTTAATCTTTTTTTTTTTTAAATAATTTTTTTAATCGATTTTACAACTTTTCATTTTTGCGATTTTCATAAGAGTTAGGAAGATCTAGAAATGATTAAAAAAAATTATTTCCCAGTTTGCCACATTTGTAATGTTTCAGCTGAAATAACAATGTACATGCGTAGGTTTACACGAGGGGCTCAGTGTAGAGCAGAACTTTTCAAGGAAAAAATCATTTATTTTTTTAAAGAAATCAAACTGCAGCAACAAGCGTATTCATGGTACCAACGATAGTGCATAGGGCTGGTATTAAGGTAAATGCCAGGAAACCCAGAGGATCCACAAATCTATTTCATCATGTTTCTGGTAAGAAGGCCAAGTGACACGTGGATAGTTGCTGCAATAATTGCACAAGAACATCCGTGAGCATGAGTAGAAAAGCACTTCTTCAAAGAGCGCTTTTCTTTTTCTATAATCAAAATTGCATTGCTAATACAAATTTACAAATAAACCCGTTTGGAAGTATAACAGAGTGGCATACAGTATAATAGCGCGGCGCACAGTGTAACAGAGTGGCATACAGTATAATAGCGCGGCGCACAGTGTAACAGAGTGGCATACAGTATAATAGCGCGGCGCACCGTGTAACGGAGTGGCATACAGTATAATAGCGCGGCGCACAGTGTAACAGAGTGGCATACAGTATAATAGCGCGGCGCACGTGTAACGGAGTGGCATACAGTATAATAGCGCGGCGCACCGTGTAACGGAGTGGCATACAGTATAATAGAGCGGCGCACCGTGTAACAGAGTGGCATACAGTATAATAGCGCGGCGCACCGTGTAACAGAGTGGCATACAGTATAATAGCGCGGCGCGCCGTGTAACGGAGTGGCATACAGTATAATAGCGCGGCGCACCGTGTAACGGAGTGGCATACAGTATAATAGCGCGGAGCACCGTGTAACGGAGTGGCATACAGTATAATAGCGCGGCGCACCGTGTAACGGAGTGGCATACAGTATAATAGCGCGGCGCACAGTGTAACAGAGTGGCGGCGCACCGTGTAACAGAGTGGCGGGGCACAGTGTAACAGAGTGGCGGGGCACAGTGTAACAGAGTGGCGGCGCACAGTGTAACAGAGTGGCGGCGCACAGTGTAACAGAGTGGCGGCGCACAGTGTAACAGAGTGGCGGCGCACAGTGTAACGGAGTGGCGGCGCACAGTGTAACAGAGTGGCGGGGCACAGTGTAACAGAGTGGCGGGGCACAGTGTAACAGAGTGGCGGGGCACAGTGTAACAGAGTGGCGGGGCACAGTGTAACAGAGTGGCGGCGCACAGTGTAACGGAGTGGCGGGGCACCGTGTAACAGAGTGGCGGGGCACCGTGTAACAGAGTGGCGGGGCACAGTGTAACAGAGTGGCGGGGCACAGTGTAACAGAGTGGCGGGGCACAGTGTAACAGAGAGGCGGGGCACAGTGTAACAGAGTGGCGGCGCACAGTGTAACAGAGTGGCGGGGCACAGTGTAACAGAGTGGCGGGGCACAGTGTAACAGAGTGGCGGGGCACAGTGTAACAGAGTGGCGGGGCACAGTGTAACAGAGTGGCGGGGCACAGTGTAACAGAGTGGCGGGGCACAGTGTAACAGAGTGGCGGGGCACAGTGTATCAGAGTGGCGGCGCACAGTGTAACAGAGTGGCGGGGCACAGTGTAACAGAGTGGCGGCGCACCGTGTAACAGAGTGGCGGCGCACCGTGTAACAGAGTGGCGGCGCACCGTGTAACAGAGTGGCGGCGCACAGTGTAACAGAGTGGCGGGGCACAGTGTAACAGAGTGGCGGGGCACAGTGTAACA
Source organism: Ascaphus truei (assembly GCF_040206685.1). Lineage (NCBI taxonomy): Eukaryota > Metazoa > Chordata > Amphibia > Anura > Ascaphidae > Ascaphus > Ascaphus truei. The sequence goes on along the minus strand of NC_134483.1, from coordinate 520,396,125 downwards.
GAGTGGCGGCGCACAGTGTAACAGAGTGGCGGGGCACAGTGTAACAGAGTGGCGGCGCACAGTGTAACAGAGTGGCGGGGCACAGTGTAACGGAGTGGCGGGGCACAGTGTAACGGAGTGGCGGCGCACAGTGTAACGGAGTGGCGGGGCACAGTGTAACGGAGTGGCGGCGCACAGTGTAACGGAGTGGCGGCGCACAGTGTAACGGAGTGGCGGCGCACAGTGTAACGGAGTGGCGGGGCACAGTGTAACAGAGTGGCGGGGCACAGTGTAACGGAGTGGCGGGGCACAGTGTAACGGAGTGGCGGGGCACAGTGTAACGGAGTGGCGGGGCACAGTGTAACAGAGTGGCGGGGCACAGTGTAACAGAGTGGCGGGGCACAGTGTAACAGAGTGGCGGGGCACAGTGTAACAGAGTGGCGGGGCACAGTGTAACAGAGTGGCGGGGCACAGTGTAACAGAGTGGCGGGGCACAGTGTAACAGAGTGGCGGGGCACAGTGTAACAGAGTGGCGGGGCACAGTGTAACAGAGTGGCGGGGCACAGTGTAACAGAGTGGCGGGGCACCGTGTAACAGAGTGGCGGGGCACCGTGTAACAGAGTGGCGGCGCACCGTGTAACAGAGTGGCGGGGCACCGTGTAACGGAGTGGCAGCACACAGTGTAACAGAGTGGCGGCGCACAGTGTAACAGAGTGGCGGGGCACAGTGTAACAGAGTGGCGGCGCACAGTGTAACAGAGTGGCGGCGCACCGTGTAACAGTGGCGGGGCACCGTGTAACAGAGTGGCGGGGCACCGTGTAACGGAGTGGCAGCACACAGTGTAACAGAGTGGCGGGGCACAGTGTAACAGAGAGGCGGGGCACAGTGTAACAGAGTGGCGGCGCACAGTGTAACAGAGTGGCGGGGCACAGTGTAACAGAGTGGCGGGGCACAGTGTAACAGAGTGGCGGCGCACAGTGTAACAGAGTGGCGGCGCACCGTGTAACAGTGGCGGGGCACCGTGTAACAGAGTGGCGGGGCACCGTGTAACGGAGTGGCAGCACACAGTGTAACAGAGTGGCGGGGCACAGTGTAACAGAGAGGCGGGGCACAGTGTAACAGAGTGGCGGCGCACAGTGTAACAGAGTGGCGGCGCACCGTGTAACGGAGTGGCAGCGCACAGTGTATAATATGAGTTATTTGCAAGAAAATGCAAACCTACATGGGAACTCAACAAGTGATGCAATTGAAGTTTGGTAGTTTTGTTTCCTAAATTAGGTTTATTTTTGTTGGGAGGTGGGGTATTAGAAGAGGGGAAGGGAGAAAAAAAAGAAGGAATGAGAACTAAAGCAGCAGTGCCCGCTAATCACATTGTTTTTGCTCCCAGACTGTTCATTTAAGACTTCTTTCCTTTTAAAATGCAGTTTTTATTGTTTTAAATCCGATGGTTAAAGGAGATGTAAAGGTTTGACATATTAAGTGTTCGGAAGTTTAAAATGGAGCTCTCCCCAGAGCCCAGTGTAGTCTAGCTTTAGATTTTAAGAAAACCATGTTTTCTAACTCTTGCTTTTTTTTTTCTTTTAAAAAAAAAAGAATTTTACATCCTCATTGCTTTAATAGTTATACCATTAATACAATACTAATGTAAACTTGTTCTTGTAATGATATAAGAGGTTTAAAACCAGAGACAGAACATGAAACACAGACAGAGCTATATATATATATATCTATCTATATCTATATATCTATATCTCAATCATTTGAATAAAATGGTCTTTTAGTTTAACCCTTTGGCCAAAGTGTTGTAAGCCCTTGAGCCCCTCCAAGGCAGACCACATCTCAAGGGTCCTAACACTAAAATAGATTCTTAATAACCTGTACATTACCAGGAAGAATGATTTATAATAAATCTGTCAAAATTAGTTGCATAGTTCTAAGTCTGATTTGAAGCTCTTATTAACCTGTATAATACCAGGAAAAACACTCTGTATTAGATTTGTCGCAATCAAACTGGATGCAGGTTCCCAAGGGTGTGGAAGGTGCAAAGGAATGGACTTTAACCATTTAATAGTGGGAGCGGGAGCTTCAAACTAGGGAAGGAGGAGCCACCCTCCAAATCAGCCAGGACCAGCTGAACAAGAATTGCAAAACATACAGGACCCCCATAAGCTCATATTGAAACCCCAAAATAACCACTATATATATATATATATATATATATATATATATATATATATATACATACATACATACATACATACATACATACATACATACATACATACATACATACATACATACATACATACATACATACATACATATACGTATAAGTGTCAAAGAGGAGTGCTACTGAGCTTGGCAATATATATTTTCAACCGGAGACAGAACATGAAACACAGCTCAGTGCTACATCCAAAGACACTAATACATGGAACGATTTAACTTCTTCACTTCTGCAACAGCTGCTTCAAATCCCATAGCATATATGAATTATTCCCACTAATGTTGATTTTCTGTATTGGATTTTTTTGTTTTGTTTTTACATTGCCTACTTTGGAGTAAGTGGTGTTACACATAGAGAATAGGAAATCATGTTTCACTAGGAGCCACAATTTTTGAGTAAGTTCTGGAGCACATGCACACAAAAATATATACACATTCACACGCTCACATTTTCTATGGTTTAGCAGCCATTCTGAGTTCCTGTACTATTTTATTTCATAGCCCTGATCAGTGCAACGTTGGTATTGCTACCATTAGTCCTCATTTTAGTAATGGCAAACTAATGGCTGTGTTTAATGGGTTAAATGTAGGAGAGCAAGACCATTTTTTCAAAGTATGTTATTTCATTTTGAATACTTTCATTGTAACCAAATGCTTTGCTTTGTTTAAATTGTTTACCTAATCCTTTTTTTGTGATAAAACCCTAAACTGTTCTGCAGTATATACTAATAAACTGTTGACAGATACTATCTTTTGTATACACTTGGGTTTGGTTTAAATTACAGTAATTATGCTACCTATGTATATATTTTTTCCCAGCTGTCTCCTTTGGGAGGCTTCCCTCTTACACACACATTCTTTGTATATATTATTATTATTATTATATCTACTTAAAGGTTCCCCACACTCATTTTTTCAATGAAGTAATGGGAACAAGGTGATTATTGAAGAAAAAATCAAATATGATTTTACTGAAGTGAAAAAATATATGAACATAAAACCAGACAAAGTATATACAAACAGCATATGTACACAGAATCAGGAAAACACATGAACCAATGTATATCAAAGCAAGAATAACAGTCTTACAGATAGTTGGCAACAAAGGCTGTTTGTTCAGGGTGTATGCAGGATGAATACAAAATGAAAAAAGGTGCATGAAATCACTATTAACGGACAACTTAAAGTAAATATTGTAATTATAATTGGGGCTCGATCATATAGAGAAATGACAAACAATATAACAAATTGGGGGTGGGGGAGAAGTGACTATGCCTTCTTCTGGCGCGTACCCACGCGATCTGAATGTGGTACTTCCCTCAGTGTGCTCTCCCAAGAGAAAATAGTTCAAGAAAGTAACTGATTCGGAGTATATAGTCACTTGGCGTATATATCCTGGATGTCCCTTGTCCTGATCACTGGCATTCTTTGTGTATGTGACCACATCATGTTTTCTGTCTCCCATTTAGAGAGCGCAGAAGTTTGCCAAAGAAGTGGTACAAGCAAAATGCCGGCCAGCGTTTGCTAAAACGGAAATGGGCCGCGTGTTCAGTAACAAGTACAGCAAGACTATATCTAGCTTCGTGAAGAAAACCACAGACCTGAATGAATCTTTGTACAAATACCGCCCTCCGTTTGGTTTTTATCAGTACACGGAGAAACTGGGTCATCTTTTAGAAATGATGCCTGAAGATGATCTGCCCAAGAGCTTAAAATCCAAACGCTGCAAACGATGCATTGTCATAGGCAGCGGTGGGATTCTGCACGGATTAGCACTAGGACATATGGTGGACCAGTTTGATATTGTAATCAGGTATGTACCGGTATGATCTGTTTAGCGTCCATTCAATCTTCTTTTTCAGCATCTAATATCTTTATCTTCATACAAACCATTTTTTAGGAGAACTCTTGTCAAAACAAATCCTGATTATTTTTTTTTAGTGTTATCACATACTTTTAAATGCATGCAGAAAATGTATGGCTTATGTAACACCCATTCATTGGTATGGGGATCGGCAAGGGACAGGCTTCTGGACTCGCTGGTGCAGCGCCTCCATCCTATGGGGATCTGCCAGGGGCAGAGAGGAACCCCACAGGAACCCCCTTCTCAGTAATGTAGACAGGAGACAGGGAACTTCATACCATTTATTGGCAGGCCAGCTTATTCCGTCTCCCATACAAGAGAGGTACTCTGTCACCCTTCTGCTATTCACCTTCCCTCACATCTTGCTTGCTCTGTCCCTGACTAGGCCCCCCAATGGCTTGGGACCCTTGGGGCTAGTCACCACCCCCTTTCGCCCTGATGGGGTGAGGCAGAACCGCCTCACTCACTCTGGAGCAGGCTACATCCTGGAATCACACTCCTATAATTTGGGAAGGAAGCATATTATATACCTGGGGGAGGGGTTAGTGACCCTGCCCTAAAACTGGGCAGGCCTGAGGTCGGACCAGGCATCACCCCACGGTGCCGACACCTGTAACCACCCCCGAAGGCATGATGCTTCCAACTGCCACTAGCCTGCCCCTGGCTATGGCTACAATATAACACAATTGGTAGTGTGCTGCCGGACTCTCACGCTGGCTCATGAAGGATTTAACCCTGACACTACCTGCACTTACCAGGACTGATGTGCCAGGACCGGATACCCATAGCCAGGGGCACTAGGCTACACTTAGAAGCAATTGCTGGTCTCCTTTGTCAGCTAATACAATGCATATTGTGATGCCCACACCACGTTGCAGTCTCTCTTATTCCAATTTAAGGCCGGAAACACTATTTTCTATGCAGGGGTTTATTTACAGGGATTAAATCATATACCAACAGGCCCACCGTGCCTTTAAGAAGAACCAAATAATAAAATAAACACCTATTTCCTTTAGGGAAAGCTAACTACACCGTAGCTTTTGCCCTCACTAACTGCATGGCCAGCTAAGCTGGTTCCCAAGCCAAAACATGCCCTGGCATATGCAACAATCTACAGTTTTTGCATGCGGCAATAACAAAGGATTTTTTGCTTATCTGTTTCTAAGGGGGAGCACTTCTATCTCCCCCATTCTCTGGGGAAAAGAGTCTCTCAGTATGGCAGCTTTCAGACCGAGGATTCACTTTGAGGAATTCAATTATTCTACCCTATTCCATATCCTCTTAGGTGTAATACTATCATGGTAGAGACAGAAGTTAACCAAAGGTTAACACAAGAACCCCAATTGTTGCACTCAAAGTGTAGTATAAATACTGTAATGATAGGGGTATACAATAACCCACTGGAAGAGTGATGTATTCCTCCTAGAATCGACACATCAAGGTGAGTATTGATCTCACAGTTAAACTAAAATAACAAAATGTTATTTCTATAATACACAACAATAAAATGTAAAAGTATATACATAAGGTTGATTAAAATCCCCGGGTAGGCGGTAGATTAGGGTGTAGCAATACTGGGTAATTAACCCATGGAATGCTGACTCTGTATATGTAGAGCAGTGTTACCAAAGTCTAATGGCTGAAATAGCAAATTAGGAGCTTCAATAGTGTACGGTAATCTGCAGATGTACAGCCCTATCAGACCCGTGCTACTACTTAGATAGCATACAGTAGTTATGAATCAGCTGATGTTGCAAAAATAATAATGTAGCTCGGCAGAAAAAGGACCCTCCTTAATATGGCCACACCTGTAACCTGGCGCTGCTTAGTACATCAAGACCTACTTACAATATAATAGCAAGGGAACAGATCGAAAGACTAGCAGTATACCAGCTCTAACAACCACCAGACTGCAAGCTACATTTGTAGCAAGACACAAATGGGGCAACGGTAGATTTAAGAGACAGGAAGCTCTGGGGTTACAAAGAGCAGACGCAAAAGAACACTACATACAAAAAGAAAAAGAACCCCAAACAACAACGCAAATAGTCAATCTCTCTAATAAGATCCTTGATTCTAACCATCTTAAAGTCCTGGCCAAAGGCATTTCATTCTGCCCAACTAACAGAATCGACATTTTTGAAATAGTAAAAGACATCAATCTGTTTTCTAGGAAACTTTTGCTGCACAAATTCTTTACAAGGCGTCGGCAAATGTCCAACCTCAATACTCCACTATAGGATTGTAATCAATTGGATCTGGCCAATATAGACATCTTAGAAACTCTAATTAACGAGAGTGCGAGACCCCAAGGTGAAGGCCCTTTTACATATTTAAAAAAAAAAGTCCACCTTTACACCACCCTCAGAAACATGTACTAACTTAACACTCAAACAAACGAGTTTAATCTCAGCTATCAAGAACATCTAGCCTTAAACGATTTAGAAACACACTACTATTGTCATCAAACCATCTGATAAGGGCGGCAACACAGTCATATTAGAAAAAACGGACTATGTACAAGAGTGTGCACGTCTCTTATCAGATAGCTGATGTTATAACATTCTAGCAACAGATCCAACTAAGGACTATCAGCTGTAACTGTTGACGATCTTAAAGGAAGCTGCTGATTTAAAAGTTATTTCTAAAAATGAATATAACTTTATCTCTATGAAGTCACCACAATTGCCAACGTTTTATTATCTTCCTAAAATTCACAAAGGTACCATTCCACCACCAGGGAGACCTATTGTACCTGGAATAGATAACTTAACTTCAAAGGCCAGCATGTATCTGGACAATTTTTTGAGACCATATGTCTCCGCTCTACCCTCACATCTGAGAGATACGAAGGATGCACTATTAAAACTGGAAGACATACACATTGATGACCAAACATTCCTAGTTGGATTAGATGTGGAAAGTTTGTACACCAGTTTTCCACACCAGAGTGGCATCCAAGCAGTGAGTTATTTCTTGGGGGCTAGGAATAGATGTATGAGGAACCACAATGAGTTCATACTGAAATTGCTTGACTTTACACTTACCAATTTATTTTTTTAGTTTAATGGTAAGGTTTACCACCAGACACAAGGCACGGCCATGGGGATTACAGTCGCCCCCACCTATGCTAATCTCTACTTTGGCTGGTGGGAGGCGACTGTGATCTTCGCTGAGGCTACGGACCAATATACATCGCACGTCATCTTATGGATTCGCTTCATTGATGACATCCTGATGCTCTGGAGGGGCACAGAGATTCTTCTCGTAGAATTCATTTCTACACTTAATCAGAACCAACATAATTTAAGATTGACTCACCAAATCAGTAAGGAAAAAATTTACTTTCTCGACTTGACTGTCTCAACTAACAAAGAGGGGTAGGCTTGGTAACTGCCATCTTTTGTAAGCCAACAGCCACTAACAGCTTGTTATTGGCCACCAGCCATCACCCTAGACATACAGTGGATAACATAGCTACCGGCCAATTTCTCCGCCTTTAGCGGAATTGCTCCACTATAGTTGAATACAAAACACAATATATTGATATGAAAGAAAGATTTTTAGAAAGGGGTCATAGTCAGAGAGTGATAAATAGAGCATACAAGAGAGCTCTCAATACATTAAGACCTACCCTTCTAACTAATCAATCTAAATGTCAAAATACAACTAAAGAAACAATCGGATTCATTGGGCGTTATAGTAGTCAGTGAGGTGACGTAAGAAACATTCTATCCAAACATTGGCACATCCTAATGGAGGATAAGGATCTACAAAATGTCCTAAAATCTACCCCCAGTATGACATGCAAACGTGCCCGGAACATTAAAGATCGATTGGTCCATAGCCATTTCTGTGATAAACCAAGTAAAACATGGCTAGGACCAAAACCAGCTGGCACGTACCGCTTTGGCAGGTGTAAAGCCTGCGACTCAATTAAATGCAACAAACAATTCTCAGACTCAACCAACTCCAAAACATATATGATTAAAGAATTCATCAATTGTTTAACAACAGGCGTTAATTATCTAGTGAATTGTATATGTGGTAAACAGTACGTGAGGAAGACCCACAGAATGTTTAAAACTAGGATTTTGGAACATATTGGGTCGGTACGGAACAAACTTGATACACCGGTGGCCAGACATGTACTACAGGAGCATGGAGGAGATAGCCAAGTCCTTAAATTCACAGGGATTGAGCTTATTCTTGGGGCATTCGCAAAGGCGATTGGGATAAACGGCTCCTGCCGAAAGAGTGCCGTTGGATACATAACTAACACGCATTGTCTCCGGACGGCCTCAATGACGGTTTTCTATATTCCTCATTTTTGTAAACTATATACCTAGGATACCTTTTTGCTTACAATTGAGACTGTGATAACCAATACCAGTGCAATTGATTCTTATAGGAAGATCTGGTATACATTTTTTTTTGGGGGGGGGGGGGGGGGTTTGGTATACAGAGTTAAGTGACTCGTATAGTCGTTCAGGGCGCATTGTCCAATAGGGGTGGCCCATTAGCTTTTAACCACTCCTACACCACTACCACTCATCTATATGTATGATGATGATATTCCATCATTGGTACATACATTATCCATCACAACAACATTGGGATATAAGTTGTAGGAACTATTTAAGTTTCTAGAGTCGCTTTGACCAGTAAGGGTGTTTCACGATCAACTACCCCCATCCTATACCCTGGATTTACAATAATCAGAGTGCTAGCATTTTTCTGCAACGATAGATGCTTGATAAGACATTGATAGGGATAAGCGATAATGTCACGAGCTCCCTGTCCATGACCAACTCGGGCAGGTATCTATCAAGAGGGTCAGAGGAATATCCGACATAGGTTAATACTTAAGGGGTTGTGGTATACAGTGTTAGTGGCTCTTAAAGTCTCCTGTGCCGCATTGACCAATAGGGGCGGCACATTAGCAATCATTTCACTCCTACACCACTGATACATTTGTAACTATATGTGTAGGTTATTACATTTTTACACTATTCCATGGAATGCTGTAACCTCTAGGGGTAGTAGCTCACCATCATCAGGTTAAGAACTGACCTAGCTGATATTATTTCGAGTCTCTATGTCCATCAAATTGATTTAAGTTACTACCTGGATGCTATGACACTTCCATATACCCCCCTCACAATGAAAACTACAACCGAACTTCATTCATTTATTATACCAAATTCCTTTTTATTCACTTCATTGGTGTCTGATGTACAACACATAATATCACGGTATTCACGATGTCTCTGTACGTGGGCAATGATATTTTTTACTCGGTCTCTAAAAGGTCGTCTTCTTTCCCTGTAAAGATAAAACACAAAGAGATTTATTAACATTAATTCTCAACCCTATTATGTCGTAGGAACTACTAAACTATCCAGCACTACTGATCTCTACATAATTATCCAAGACTATCTAGTATGCACCATACATAGCCAGAATAGAGGCTTAGAAACGTACAAACAGATAGCACCAGTCCACATATAAATGGGATTGGCTTACACTAATTGACACAGTAATTAGTGACTATATTTAACCATCACACCCACGCAACTTAACTCCTCCCCGTCGAAGTTTGCAGAGACAAACGAAACGTGCATTGGGATCAGAGCGTCCTGACGGTGACGCTAATGCAGGAGGCGGTCTGAATCAGCTGTGCTACAGCTCGGCAGTATCTGGTTACCAGCGCAGTACCATCATTACCCGGTCGTATCAATCCTATTCCCCATACCTAGCCTTATGAACTACTCACTCCTATGTGCATATTTTGCCTAGCCAGTCAGCCTAGTGATTACACTACCCACTCGAGCTGCTGTACCGGGGTGCCATTTGTGTATGTAGCTGGGTTCCGTGGCGCCTGCTATATCGCTGTCATGCGGCTATACAATAGAGTTTGGCTCAGGGGTATGGGACAGGAGCTGCAAGAGCAGCCGGCTACTAAGGCTACGTCCATGGAAGGACAGGCAGCGCTGAGCCGTGCGGACGCTCCGCGTTGAGCCCCGGAATCCTCAATGAGGATGTCTTGAGAGGGGGCTCACGCGAGCGTCCGCAGGCGTGCTGAGGAGTTGGATTTTACAGCCGACAGCCAAAGCTGTTTTTCAGCGCGCCGTCGGCTGAAAACCTCCAATCACAGCAAGTCAATGTCCCGCCTCCCGATCGCGCACGCTGGCTCGCCTGCTTGTCCATGAAATCGCTCAGGCTTCAGCAGGCAAGCGTCAGCGCGGCTCAGCACTGCTCCACCCTCTATGGACGCAGCCTTAGAGTTACACTGTGGGCTGTTATTAACATATGATGCTTATCCTCCATTGCCACTTTGTGTACTAATTTCAGACTGCATGGTGTGTCTTGCTACAAATGTAGCTTGCAGTCTGGTGGTTGTTATAGCTGGTATACTGCTTGTCTTTTATCTGTTCCCTTGCTATTATATTGTAAGTAGGTCTTGATGTACTAAGCAGCGCCAGGTTACAGGTGTGGCCATATTAAGGAGGGTCCTTTTTCTGCCGAGCTACATTATTATTTTTGCAACATCAGCTGATTCATAACTATGCTATCTAATTAGTATACAAAGCAGAATATATTGCTGCTCTCCAAATGTGTAGAAACTATATAGATGAAGGGTGCATACGGGAATAATGAACACATAGAGAAGGGGAAGGGTTATGAGAGTAACCCAAAATAAATCCTTTTTGCACTCACTAACACTAATAAATGGCTAGGAAAAATTCAATCCTTGGGAGGGGCCCATTCACCATTTAGTAAATATATTAAAACAGTTTATTTAACAAATATGCAAAGCCCAAAAAATAAATTGTTAAAAGGAACAGGGGGTAGGTGCAGGAAGGTGAGTGATCAGTTTAACTTATAATCACAAGTAGGTTGTCGCTCTCTAGTGAGATAAGGGACAACGTGTATACATGTGTTGTAGTGATATATCAATGGTCCTATAGGACAATATCTCACAAACCGCTATATACCCTTTGCTTGATAAGGTATATATGTATCTTATATCTATACCGGTATTAGGGTCAATTTATACAGAGTATGTGTTCGGAAAACTGATGCGTTATAACGCTCCCTACAACGCATCAGTTTTCCGAACACATACTCTGTATAAATTGACCCTAATACCGGTTTAGATATAAGATACATATATACCTTATCAAGCAAAGGGTATATAGCGGTTTGTGAGATATTGTCCTATAGGACCATTGATATATCACTACAACACATGTATACACGTTGTCCCTTATCTCACTAGAGAGCGACAACCTACTTGTGATTATAAGTTAAACTGATCACTCACCTTCCTGCACCTACCCCCTGTTCCTTTAAACGATTTATTTTTTGGGCTTTGCATATTTGTTAAATAATCTGTTTTAATATATTTACTAAATGGTGAATGGGCCCCTCCAAAGGATTGAATTTTTCCTAGCCATTTATTAGTGTTAGTGAGTGCAAATAGGATTTCTTTTGGGTTACTCTCATAACCCTTCCCCTTCTCTGTCTAATTAGTAGCAAGGGTCTGATAGGGCTGTACATCTGCAGATTACCTACACTATTGAAGCTCCTAATTTGCTATTTTAGCCATTAGACTTTGGTAACACTGCTCTACATATACAGAGTCAGCATTCCATGGATTAATTACCCAGTATTGCTACACCCTAATCTACCGCCTTCCCGGGGATTTTAATCAACCTTATGTATATACTTTTACATTTTATTGTTGTGTATTATAGAAATAACATTTTGTTATTTTAGTTTAACTGTGAGAACAATACTCACCTTGATGTGTCGATTCTAGGAGGAATGCATCACTCCTCCAGTGGGTTATTGTATACCCCTATCATTACGGTATTTATACTACACTTTGAGTGCAGCAATTGGGGTTCTTGTGTTAACCTTTGGTTAACTTCTGCCTCTACCATATACATTCACCCCTTTGCACCTTAGTTTATCTTTTAGTTTAATTGACTGACTTTGAGTCCACTTTACGATCCTCCCTCTCCTCTCCCAGCTCTGCTACAGACCCTGACAACCTGGTCAGGAACTACAACTCTGCCTTATCCTCCTCTCTTGATGTACATGCAAGGTTTTCTCTTTGCCGTCCTCGCCCTTCTAACCCCAGACCCTGGCTAAATTCCCACACGCTCATGCTACGTTTCTCCACTCGTTCCTCTGAACGCCTCAGGAGGAAATCTCATACTCTCGCAGACTTCCTTGACTACAAATTTATGCTATGCTGTCTCAACTCTGCCCGCTCGCAAGCTAAACAAGCCTACTTTTCTTCACTAATCAACACGCACAAGTCTAACCCACGCCGACTCTTCTCTGTCTTTGACGCTCTACTCAAACCACCCTCAGCTGCCTCTTCTTCCTCCGGTCAGGACTTTGCTGACTATTTTAAGGAAAGGTGGAATCCATACGTCAGAACATTCCTTCTGTTTCTTCCTCCCATCCTACACCTCTTCCTAACTCTCCTCCTGCCTTCCTTGACTCTTTTTCCACTGTCTCAAAGGAGGATGTGTCACTGTTGATCTCCTCTTCTCCCTCTACCACTTGCTCTCTTCACCCCATTCCTTCCCATCTCCTAAAACCTCTTGGTCCTACTCTATCTAATCCCTACGCTCACACACATTTTTAACTCCTCCCTCTACTCTGGTACCTTTCCCTCTCCTTCAAACATGCAACAGTTATACCATTACTCAAAAACAGCAAGCTTGACCCTACCTGTCCTAACTATCGACCTGTCTCCCTCCTGCCTTTTGCCTCTAAACTCCTTGAAAGTCTTGTATTCTCTCGCTTGCTTCATTTTCTCAACACCTATTCTCTCCTAGACCCTCTACAATCTGGCTTCCGCACTGCTCACTCCACGGAAACAGCCCTCACTAAAATAACTGATGACCTCCATGCTGCCAAAGACAGAGGTCATTACACTCTGCTTATATTACTCGACCTCTCCGCTGCTTTTGACACTTGTGGACCACCCTCTTCTCCTTCACATTCTCCATGCTCTTGATATTCGGAACAAAGCTCTATCCTGGATCTCCTCTTACCTCTCCCATCGTACTTTGTGTCTCTTCTGCTAACACCACCTCCTCCTCTTGATCTCTCTGTGGGGGTACCCCTGGGCTCTGTCCTGGGACCCCTTCTCTTTTCTCTGTACACACTCTCTCTAGGTGACCTAATAACATCTTTTGGGTTTAAATATCACCTCTATGCTGATGACACAAATTTACCTTTCAACACCCGACCTTACACCTGCTGTACAAACCAAAGTTTCTGAATGTCTCTCTGCTATAGCATCCTGGATGGCCCTCCGCCGCCTTACCTCAACATGGCAAAAACAGAACTCCTCATACTTCCTCCCAAATCTGGCCCTACTACCTCCTTCCACATTACTGTTGGAAGTACGATCATTCATCCAGTAGCCCAAGCACGCTGCTTAGGGGTCACACTGGACTCCTCTCTCACATTCAAAACGTTTCTAAAACCTGTCGCTTTTTCCTCCGCAATATCACTAAGATACGCCCGTTCCTCTGTTGCTCGACTGCTAAAACTCTGACTCAGGCCCTCTTTCTTTCCCGTCTTGATTACTGTAACCTCCTGCTGTCCGGACTCCCTGCCTCTCACCTGTCTCCCCTACAATCTATACTAAACACTGCTGCCAGAATCACTCTACTCTTTCCTAAATCTGTCTCCGCGTCTCCCCTCCTGAAATCCCTCTCCTGGCTTCCGATCAAATCCCGCATCTCACACTCAATTCTCCTCCTCACTTTTAAAGCTTTACACTCTTCTGCCCCGCCTTACATCTCAGCCCTAATTTCTCGTTATGCACCATCCCGACTCTTGCGTTCTTCTCAAGGATGTCTTCTTTCTACCCCCTCTGTATCTAAAGCCCTTTCCCGCCTTGAACCTTTTTCACTGACTGCCCCGCACCTCTGGAATGCCCTTCCCCTCAATACGCGACTAGCACGCTCTCTATCCACCTTTAAGACCCACCTTAAGACACACTTGCTTAAACAAGCATATGAATAGCACTGTGGATATTCTGAACACATGATACATAAAGCTTTGCCCCCTGCAGACGCACTTACCAGAACTCCGTCCTACTGTCTCTGTACGTTCTCCCTACCTACCAATTAGACTGTAAGCTCCTCGGGGCAGGGACACCTCTTCCTTAATGTTACTTTTATGTCTGAAGCACTTATTCCCATGATCTATTATTTATATTATATGTTATTTATTTGATTACCACGTGTATTACTACTGTGAAGCGCTATGTACATTAATGGCGCTATATAAATAAAGAGATACAGTACAATACAATACAATTTGGAGAGCGTTGATTCCATTTCTATAGGCAGCGTGTAATACTCTCACCCTTTTAGTTGTTTTATTTATTTGAGTGTATTATTAGTGTTGCGTCGATGTTTTGGTTACATCAAAGTTTTTTTATTTTCTTGCCAATCGGGCGTTTTATTGGTAATTGTCCTTCCATAGTGTTGGAGCGGTTACTGTGTGTACTCATATTAGCCATCTAGACTATTAGGTCTGGGAGTATCTACCCCCATTTATATGTAACAGCCCTTGAGTGCAGTGAATTGGGATCTTGGGGAGATCCTGTGATCTCCCTCCTTTTTGTGTTTTTGTTTTTTAAACCACTTCCTTGTTCAGACAGGTTGATTAAGGCCATTAGTTAGCAGCTGCTTGTTTTCTCTAGGGAAGATTAACTCTGTGTGCTGCAAAAGTCCTGTAGCTGCCCTATTCTGCCCCTAGAGGACAGTGATGGTATCACACAGCTAATACAATGCATATATTGAAAAGTGGTGTTCTACGGCTTCCTGCAACAGGAGTAAGCCCCCCCCCCACAAAATGATGTACGGCCGGCTCTGTGTTGTACAGCTGTAATATATTTTCTGTGCGGACGCTGCTTTGGGCTTCGTGAAACTAGGAGTGCATAGAATATCATTCATGTCACGTGTGTGTGTGTGTGTGTGTGTGTGTGTGTGTGTGTGTGTGTGTGTGTGTGTGTGTGTGTGTGTACACATCTGCATGAACACGGCTATACATTGTAAAAAATAAAAAACCCAGCCCTAGTCATGCTGGCTGTACCTGTAGAATGAGAACTCAACTAGTTTATTGTATTTTATACAGTCCATACTAGTGTCTATGCATGGGGAAGCCAACTCCAGTCCTCAAGGGCTACCAACAGGTTTTGAGGATATCCCTGCTTCAGCACACGTGGCTTAGTTCAAGACTGCACCACATTTTTTTGCATTTGTTTTTACCCAGTTTTACAGCCAGGAGACTTAAGTAAATAGCCTCCCAGAGTTCAGGAGGTTTACAACTAACATTTACAGGTAGAAGACACTGCATGTAAGCCAATTGACTAAATAAATACAACAAACCTGTTTGCATTCCAGATTAAACAACGCTCCGGTGCTAGGCTATACACGTGATGTTGGGAACAAAACCACCATCAGGATGACTTATCCAGAAGGAGCTCCCGCCTCCGATGAGGAGTACTATCACAATAGCTTGTTTGTTACTGTTCTCTTCAAGTATGTGGATTTCAACTGGCTTTATGCAATGCTGAAAAATGAAACCATGGTGAGTTGGAGTAACTGCGTATCAGTTGAGCCATTTGGGGATCAGCAAAGCCTATGGCTGCTGCTACAAATGTACTTCTTTTTAGTCACAAATGAACGGCATCGGTTTTATACCACAGAGACTTTTGATAAATGACCCCAGAGGTGCAGTTTGCGTTTTGTTTTGGGTTTTAATAATACTTCCTAGTGTGCTGTATCGGTCATGTTCTTGGCCTTCCTGAAAGCAAACGTGGGGGCTGTGAGGGGGGGGGGGGGGGGAGTAAGCGGTGAAGAGGGTGATGTAGGGGAGGGTGACAGAGAAGGGAGAGAATAGCCCATGAGGGACATTGCAACCATAGATAAGAATGCCTCTCAGTTCAGCTTCCTTATGCCGGTGGGCTCCTTATTAACGCCCTGCTCCTCCTACCATCGGAACTTGTGTTGTGCATGCTGAGTGCACGTTCATGAAACGGCTATCCGGGGGGAGCGCCCCCTCAGCACCTGGGAGAGAGGGAGAACGGGGCGGCTTTGGTCCGCAAGTGACCTGTTCTGCGCCAGTGATTTATGAGCGAATAATTGGTCATGCGAAATTACCATAAACATCGCGAGATTGCCAACAAGACATCTCCCCGTTATTATTTTTTTTTACATGTTCATAACTTCAATGTGCTTTTCAAAAAGAAACACAGCAAAAAGTAGAAGATGAGTGTGGGTATAGACTGCCTTTAAGGTATGGTTTTATATACATTTCAGTGTAGCCTACAGTACAGTACTGGTTTATGGAAAGATGTGTAGCGTGCATGAATGTAAAGCGGCTTGAGCACAAGTGTTCAGACAGTCATGTTTATATTCCTCAGGGTAATTAAAACATGTAAAGCAAGTGCTTCTTAAAGGGAACACACCTTAAAAAGATATACATTCCAGGTATATTTTCAATTCTATGAATTGTGTATAAAATAATGTGTATTCTTAATTTAGTAAAAATTGTGTTTTTTGTGAAGCACTTTATTTTGAGTGTTGATAGACCTCCTCTATATAGATATATATATATATATATTTTTTTTTTCTTTGTAGTCTGCGTGGAATAAACTGTTTTTCTGGAAGAGAGTAGCTGAGAAACTCCCACTAAAATCAAACCAGTTTCGTATCCTGAATCCACTCATCATTAAAGAGACTGCATTCGATATACTCCAGTACCCTGAGCCCTGGGCGACATGGTGGGGCTTTGACAAGGTATATTTGTTTTTTTTGTTTTGTTTTAAGATGTACAGTATAAGCATTCGGTGCGCCTGGCAGCACCTGGGATAATAGAACCTATTTATTCACAAGGTATAGTTCGGAAAAAAATATGAGTTGCATCAAGTCACCAGATCAGATCTCCATAGGCATATGTTTATTGAGGCTAATAACTTGTGCTCCCTGCTGATTTTTTTATTATATCACACAGGGCATAACCACATTATGTTTGCGCTTAACCATTATTTACGTTGCGCAGATTCCACCAATTGGCCAAAATGTTATCAATGTATTGTATTGTATTGTGTGTCTTTATTTATATAGCGCCATTAGTGTACATAGCGCTTCACAGTAGTAATACATGTGGTAATCAAATAAATAACAGATAATATAAATAACAGATCATGGGAATAAGTGCTTTAGACATAAAAGTAACATTTCGGAAGAGGAGTCCCTGCCCCGAGGAGCTTACAGTCTAATTGGTAGGTAGGGAGAACGTACAGAGACAGTAGGAGGGAGTTCTGGTAAGTGCGTCTGCAGGGGGCCAAGCATTATGTATCGTGTTTAGAATATCCACAGTGCTATTCATATGCTTCTTTAAGCAAGTGTGTCTTAAGGTGGGTCTTAAAGGTGGATAGAGAGGGTGCTAGTCGGGTACTGAGGGGAAGGGCATTCCAGAGGTGTGGGGCAGTCAGTGAAAAAGGTTTAAGGCGGGAGAGGGCTTTAGATACAAAGGGGGTAGAAAGAAGACATCCTTGAGAAGAACGCAAGAGTCTGGATGGTGCATACCGAGAAATTAGGGATGAGATGTAAGGAGGGGCAGAAGAATGTAAAGCTTTAAAAGTGAGGAGAAGAATGGAGTGTGAGATGCGGGATTTGATCGGAAGCCAGGAGAGGGATTTCATGAGGGGAGATGCTGAGACAGATCTAGGAAAGAGTAGAGTGATTCTGGCAGCAGCATTTAGGATAGATTGTAGGGGAGACAGGTGAGAGGCAGGAAGGCCGGACAGCAGGAGGTTACAGTAATCAAGACGGGAGAGAATGAGGGCCTGAGTCAGAGTTTTAGCAGTCGAACAACAGAGGAAAGGGCGTATCTTAGCTATATTGCGGAGGAAAAAGCGACAAGTTTTAGAAATGTTTTGAATGTGAGGGGCGAATGTGAGAGAGGAGTCGAACGTGACCCCTAGGCAGCGTGCTTGGGCTACTGGGTGAATGATTGTAGTTCCAACAGTAATGTGGCAGGAGGTAGTAGGGCCAGGTTTGGGAGGAAGTATGAGGAGCTCTGTTTTAGCCATGTTGAGTTTAAGGCGTCGGAGGGCCATCCAGGATGATATAGCAGAGAGACATTCAGAAACTTTGGTTTGTACAGCAGGTGTAAGGTCAGGTGTTGAAAAGTATATTTGTGTGTCGTCGGCATAGAGGTGATAATTAAACCCAAAAGATGTTATTAGGTCACCTAGACCTGTATAATGTATAAACTATAACGGTTATGGGAGCCTCTGATTTACTGTACAAGTACAAGGGTACACATATTTGCTGTTAACTGGGACTTTTATGCACATGTAAAATGTTAATTTAGTGTGATTTTGTTGAATAGTTGAGCTTTTTAAGTACGACGCGTTTCTGGGCACAGAAAAAGTTCCTGTGCTATCATATAGTCCGATTTTAATGTTGACAAATATGAATCAACTAGGAGAATAAACATTTTCAAAGCTTTCTTGTATCGATCATAAACGATGCCAGCCTTGGTGACAATGAGCTTTATATCATGTCCCATACAAAGGTGCTGCGACTTCATTTTGGCAATACTCTCCACTAATAAAAATGTATTCAGCTTGTTTGTTAATATGATTTACTCTGTAATTACTGGAAACTTAACACATTTCATCCAGATTTAAAAATATGCCTTTGGTTTGATGTTGGCGTAAAGCAGGGGTAAGTAGGGTAGAGATAGAACCCAAATGTAGCTCTCAGGTTCACGCTCTGTATGATGAGTGAATGATTTAAAACATAACTTTATTAGTGTACCAATGAAATAAAATAATGGGTATTAAGAACAGACGACCTCAAGGTATTCTGACCTTCAATACTTGAACCGTATAGGTTCAGGGTCTATGATACCTGTGTGTACCTTGATAATCAGGTTACACACTAAACAACGTTTAACACACTGTTAATAGGATGAGGGTCCAGAGATGCCCTATTCAGACTTCATATAATCACAGTTATCCACTACAATTATACATCACTTTCGGTTGATTATACTCTGCCACTAGTGAATTGCACCCAAACAGCTACCCTAGAGTCACCCTGTAAGAATTGTTTTACATCAGATCCTTACAAGGAACGTTGTTTAGTGTGTAACCTGATTATCAAGGTACACACAGGTATCATAGACCCTGAACCTATACGGTTCAAGTATTGAAGGTCAGAATACCTTCAGGTCGTCTGTTCTTAATACCCATTATTTTATTTCATTGGTACACTAATAAAGTTATGTTTTAAATCATTCACTCATCATACAGAGGGTGAACCTGAGTGCTACATTTGGGTTCTATCTCTACCCTACTTCCCTCCATACATACACCCAAAGCACCGTTCGCCTATTACTTGTTGCGGCAGCAGCAGGGGCATCCCTATTAGTTTACTTTGTAAAGAAGGGGTAGCCAACTCCAGTCCTCGAGCTACCAACAGGTAAGGTTTTCAGGATATCCCTGCTTCATCACAGGATTCCCTGCTTCAACTGAGCCACTGATTGAGCCACCTGTGCTGAAGCAGGGATATCCTGAAAACCTGACCTTTTGGTAGTTCTTGAAGACTGGAGTTGGCAACCCCTGGCCTAAGGGGACTTCATTCAGCGTTTGACAGGGACAAGCCTTAGAGAATCCTGCGGGGACGTTATTTTGCCGATCACAGAGAATCTGCACCGATTTCCAATATTCAGCAGCTTGGGATCTAGATGTAGTTTTTTTTTCCTCTCCATATAATTCAGTGAAAGATCCTAAATAGAATTACACGTCTTACAGTATGCGTTTATTTGTCTTTGTCAATCCCTAGTATATTTGAGTAAGTGCCCCTCTTACGTAGAAGTAGGTTAAAAACAGTCTTGACTATTCACTACACGGCATGTGTTGTTCAGTTTGAGAAGGTTTTTTTTTAAATTATTATTTTATTTTTATGTTTTTTTAAAGGTGCATGTTCTATTTTCCTTTGCAGAATGTGCCCACAATGGGTGTGACTGCAGTTATCCTTGCTACCCATCTGTGTGATGAAGTGAGTCTAGCCGGGTTTGGCTATGACCTTAGTCAGCCTGATAGCTCTTTGCACTATTTTGATCACCTATGCATGAATGAAATGAACATACAATATATGCACGATGTCACAAAAGAAAGAACTCTGCTCCAGAAACTGATCAAAGAAGGCATTGTACGAGATCTCAGTGGAGGTATATACTGTGATTTCTGTGACCCACACCAGCCAGACATCTGAACAGTGCGTTCTGCTCCAGCTCTTCCCTGGAATGTTGTCTGTCAGTGCACATTGGCGTTAAATACTTGCTGAACTTGACTACTGCATAACACAATAAGCTAGTATCCTTCCAAAGTCATTCTTAAACATATCCGTCTACAGTGCAGTTTCCCTGATAACGAATGTTTTCAAGCTGAACATTAATGCAATGACTCTTTAAACATTAGAGCACCACAGCATATGGTTCTCTAATCCAATACAAGTGCCCTGATTTGAATATTATTCAAGGATTTTTATATATATATATATAGATATATAGATTTGAAAATATATTTTCTTGAACCATGAAAGTGGCCATCAGCACACTTGATGATACAGAACTGCTGTATGTAATTTTTATTATGACGTATCACTGTAATCTCTGATCTCCAAGTCATCCTGTGCACGTGACATGTTGATGTTAATTCTATGCTCGTGTTGATTGCTTTGTTTTCCCTATCTCTCGAAGCTGCTGATGTTTTTGCTAAGGCTTAGGCCCCGGTAACTCAGCTGCAACGCGCGCCCGCGAGATTGGCGGCGCGTGCAGCCGATTACCTGGTCTGCAGGGAGCTGCAGGAAGAGAGACCGGGGGGGGGGGGGGGGGAGTGACGGGGGCGCGGCCATGACGTCACCCGGCAGGTTCGCCCTCATTGGCTGAACCGCTGGGGGCGTGCCGTATCACTCGACGCGAGTCCTGCTCTCAACTCTATTGAGAGCAGGAGCAGCTCTCGCCTCAGCGCTGCGGCCCCCCCTCGCAGCGGACGCTGTAGTAGGCAGCGGGGTCAAGCCCTTACATGCTAGACAGTTGTCAGATGATGAGGGGAATGACGTCATTGAAGGTCCTATGTATTGCGGTGGCAGAATTGTACATGAAATTCACAGCTGCCGTTTGTAATTTTTTAATCCGTCAATTTTCCTGGAAATGCTGCAAAACACTGACTGAATAACCAGGCCTACATTTGCAATAAGTAAAACATTTTAGATCACTCCCATGTAGCACAGCGCTAATTACTGCAATTACATTTCATGTATCATGAAACACATGTAAATATCCTGGGCTTCAGCCTTTTTCATATGAAAGTAATAATGACCTGCACACAGTTTCCTCCCCATCAGTCTGTAACAAAGCACTTACTTGATGCCTCCACCTGTTCGTTTCATGGCCAAACGGGCATGCACTGCAGAGGAGTACATTGCAAGCACCTTTTGGTAGTGAAAGAGTTAAAGGGTCAACCTCTGTCAATACACTGTATTTATTGAAAAAAGAAACCCCCCTTTTTGTTGTATGCTGGGGGGCTCCTGCCCTACCTGTTATTGTGTAGCACTCCCCAACCATGTGCTGGAAAGTTTTACATTTTGGTGACAAAATGCCGCTCCCTTCTTTCGTATGAAATATGTGACTATATAAAAACGGTGTGTTGCATATTTTAGGAGTAGATTCCCACCTGCTTTTTGGGGTGGAAAAGCCCATTTATTTTTTTTATTTTTAAGGGAATGCACCTAGTTGGTATTACGCTCCATTATGACGTTTTTACTTGTTCGGTGGCTTGCTGACTCATAAGAGACTTCATGCAAACCAATACTTTGAGACCTTTTCAGATGAATGACAAGACCACTTTTATTTAATAACTTAATCGGGAGCTTGGTCAGGCTGCATTGGAACTGGTTCCTGTAGTTAGAGTGCCGTGCACTGGCCTTACAGTGTTCGTTGCAAAGGCGGAGTGAAGCCACAGAATAATACAGTGACGTGTGTGCGGGACTGAGAATCTCATCACATATCGACTGCTGGTCTTCATGGAAACTAGGAAATGTTCACATATTGATGACTAAATTCTGCTGCGACAGGAGAACATAGCGATTACACCACTTTTCCATTCATAGTTGGAGCGAGTCTGTCCATTGTTTATTTTCGACGACTTTGCCACAGTTTGCATACATACAAGTACATAAATATTATACAGCACAGGATAAAAGATAACTTTGCACCTACTTTCCATTCTATAACTTGAAGCAGTGTACAATGTAGTGATTGTAATCTTATTCTTAGTTGGACAGTTTTTTTTTTTAAATGAATATTATAAGGAAAAAATATATATTTTTCTGCATGAAACCCATTGCTGGCAATGGAATTCTACACATTGTGCACCAGTATTATGCTATGATGACTACTTTCTGTGGTGGAAGAAGTTAGTGGCTTTAAGAAAACTATTCTAAAGTGTGGCAAGAACAGATTAGGGAAGACCAATGCTTGTAGCACAAGAGAATATTTGGGGAATAACCCAAAACGGATCTTCATTTTTACGACCACAGTGAATATCCGTAGCATCCACAAACTAATTTTCGTCATGAATCGCTCAAGAAACTGAGCATGTCAAATTTTCCAAAAACACATTGTTTGTCTTGTCAACTGTGTGACATTGCAGCACAAAGAGATGCAAATTGATTTGTTCCATACTACTGCAGTGGCACTTTTTCAGGAAGGTATGCAGTGCAAAGATAATTATTTCATGTGATTTTAGAGATGTTATCTTTTTAAACTAACCCTTTTTGTTTTTGTTTTTTTGTTTTTAAATATTTATCTGTCTTTTTTTAGTGTGCAGCTAATTTAGCAGTTTGATTTTTAAATGCGCATTTAAAAAACAAAAAACAAAACATGCTGTGCCTTATCATATTCCAGGTGCTTTAAATCTTATTGAAAATAAAGTAGGAGTAAGTCTGGTATACTTTGTGTATATTTATGTACTTGTATATGTACTTCGTTTATATGACCATTTTGTACTGTAAGTCACAATACTGAGTTTTGATTGCCTTGAAATGCACCTACTTACTTCCTGATGTGTGACATAAAAGGATGAAGGAATGTATACATGAATGTTTCAACAACACTGAAGTGTATTAAATGCTGGAAATAAACAGTTGTGGGGTTTTTATTACTGTATTTTGTGCAAACTATTACAAACTAGAAAAACAATGTTTTATTTTTTTATTTTGTATATGAATTGGTGAAGCTATCACTGTAAAGTCAAAATATAGCTAAAGCTCCAGCACTCACTGACTATAGAAAAAAGATGAAAAACTGGTTAAATGCCAACTGAAAACACAATTTAATGCAAGCACACAAGATAACCACATGGAGTGATGGCGACACCAGCGGATACAGGGATCCTACTAGTACAGTGGAAAGTGTAAAGATAAACAGGGTCAGGGAGTGGGCTAAACAAAAACCAGGAAAGTGGGGGGTGGGAACACAAGCGATATGGGGGGGGTGTATAAGGGGAGCAACGTTTCGGGGAGAACCCCTTCCTCAGGCCCGTTCCTTTAGGTCTATATAGACCATAAGGTACTTCCTTGACCCAATCCCCGACACCACCGGAGCAGCCCACAGTACTCAAAACACAAAAACACTGTGTAAATATGTAGTTATTCTTTGTTGCTTGTCTGCCCCGCTGCGTTCCTCTCCCCAGATGCCGAAAACTCTCTCAAGAGACACCTTGTAACTATTCAATGTGAGCGAAAACAGCAGGCCCGGAGTCAGTAGTTTGAATAAGACACATGCAAGCTCTTGTATCAAATCACTAGACTACTTTATTACAGACAACACAGAGTTATATAGCCAAAAACAGTTCAAGGTATTTTTTGCTGAAGTGTCTTAGAGGTATTCGCTGACGTTCTACCTAATTTATTGCTACATAGATTAAATGTTGCTTACATTTGTGCCTTCCACTTGTTATTAGGGAGTGAGGGAAATGAGAGAGAGGGGGATGTGGGAGTATTAAGGAGTAACGCTTTGTTTATAGAAAGCTAACAAGCTCACCTTCTTTCCTTATCTTCAAGGCTGCGAGTTATAAGAGACTCGCCAGGCCACCTGAGCAAACCTTAAAGCAATACATGCATTAAAAATAGAACTAAGACTATAGGAGACAAAATGGTTACTGAAATATAAAATGGTTACTAAAATATACATTAACACACTGCAATACTACAAGCCAAGTTGGCAAAGTCCAGAGTATACAGGAGTACAATAAAATCAAAGTGAAGGGATCAAACCGTCTGGTTTACTGCCATTGAGTCTCTCTCCCAATTTCTCCTGTCTGAATGTGAGCTGGTGTTCCATTAAAGTGAGTGTTAAATGTAGGTGGCAAAATACTGACTTCATTTTTTTTTTTTTTTTTAAACGCTTGCAAACTGTAAGCAGATACAGTTCTGCCACTAGATAAAATCCCCTGTGTGGTTTGATGTGTCATCCTCAATTTGGAGAACGTGCCCCAAAAATATCAGAATTTGGTCGGTCACACAGAGTAACCACTTTTCAGGAGCGACCCCATAGCAGCACGCATCAATGATTTGAGATGTACAATGGTTTAATCACCGTCCTCCAACTGATGTTTTCCTCTGGCTAATCCCGTTGTGTAGGGTCAGTGTTGTGCCAGAGCTAGTACAACTAGGGTACCCCCACCCCTTGTTTTTTGGGGTTTTCTGATCAGGACGGGGTGGGGTAAAGAAAACCCTTGATTGACAAACACTTCATACCGAGGCCCCCTAGAAATTAAACTGTCCGATTTACGTTGGATTGCGCCTTTAATGCTCTCTCCATTCTCCTACACATAGCGGCATTAATCGATGGGTTAGGTAATTTCTCCTGGCACATCTGGCAGTCGCCGCAATAACTTTCAGTGTAGTATAATCCCAGACTTCAATTTATTTTCTTCAAATAGATAAATCTTTACAAACTTCCTTCGAGATAGAAACTCTTATTTGTCCGTGACCATTCTGATTTGATTTAATTTCATTATTTGCTTGATGAACAGAAGGGAAGCTGAGCACACCAAAAGAAATGCAATAATTTATTTTAAAAAAAGTTCATTTAATTGACTGATTACAGTCAAACCATCCGACGTTTCGGGGAAGAAGGTGTTTACAGTCACAAACCACCCGATGTTTCGGGGAAGAAGGTGTTTACAGTCACAAACCATCCGATGTTTCGGTGTACGAACACCTTCCCCGAATCATCGGATGGTTTGACTGTAATCAGTCAATTAAATGAACTTTTTTTTTATAAATTATTGCATTTCTTTTGCTCAGCTTCCCGTCTGTTCTACATGCAGTTACCCTGACTAGGTTTTTTTCTGCTTGAAGCACCCACCACTATTCCTGTTTGTTGCTCTTGTTCCCATAGAGTTGGGGCATCCCAAGTTGCATTTATCTTGACTCTTGTGTTTAGCTTTTATCATTATTTGCTTGATCACATGAATCAAAGTTCCTGGGTTTTGTTTTGGCCTCACTGAACATTCTATCCTTTCTTTCAAATGGTCAACCTGAATCCTCAATCTCCAGAATCTCGCTCATGGCTTTTAAGGGGATCCACGTGGTCCAGTTCAACACAGATTCATTGTCAGACATCAGTTTTCCCTCTGATGACTCCTTTCTGCCATCATAAAGTGTTCCTCATCCGATTAATTTTATTGGCCTATACGAAACTTGGCTGATATCTGGTACAGTATGTTTCTTCTGGAACCGGAGGAAGCTACTTCAATATTCTGGGACATTGCGTCCTTCATCCGCGATAACAATTCTGACACGTTCAGAGGTCTCCCTTGCTGCATCACTTAAAACACTCGTCACAACAGGGGTTTTTTTCCCAAGGCAGACTTGTTACAAGCTGCGAAAGGAAATTTTAAAAAAATGACAGAAGTTGAACTGCTCTCTTTAACCCCTTGATTGCCGGCGGGCCTACGAAACCAAAGTGCCACGGTCTCACCGGCGCTCAGGATGTGAACCAGGCTCCCCCTGCTTCACACTCCGTGTCGTTGCAAACCTATTTCAAGTAAAATAGCAATGACAATTCTTCATCTTTCTACCATGTGTTAACTTACAGGAAATAATGTAGTTCCCCTGGTAATGAGCAGGGAACCTTCACCGTCATCCACAAGGAAAAGCAGGAGCATAACTTGGCACTGTGAACATTTTATATGAATATTCCTATAATGCTTTACATCTGTCAGTGTGGGTCCTGCCTTCTACTGACTTCTTAGCATGCTCATTGTTCAAGAGATATTCTAAAGTTTGTCAGGGCAACCGTGGCTGGACCATCTGACAAGGGTCATACAGCTTGTGCCGTCATCATTGGGACATTACACGCACGCACAAAAACATACAGTGCATCAAATGTATCAGTAAACTGAAGGAAATGAGACCCTGTCCTAATCAAGTTACAATCTAAGTGGTATGTTGGAAAGCTACGAATACAGAATGAGTAAGTACATGGAAATGCAGAATTGGTAAGGCATGGTGAAGAGGCAAAGTATGGATGCATTTGGTTGAGCAATGGAAATGCTTAATTATATATGTAAGGTAGAGCAGGTTTTTAAGAATAGACGATAATGTGCTTCGCACATAAATTCATAGGTAAGGAGTGGGATTGAACCGTATAAATGCATTGGTGATTGAGAAGAGTGCAAGAGAGCAGGTATATAATAACCTTATGTAATAACGTTTTCATATACCACTTTTCTCCCAGTGGGATGCACAGCGTCTCACAATTACTGTATAGCCTACAGTATGGAGCACTGTACATAGGGGATATATATATATATTTATTTTTTTACATGGGGAGTCCCTATCCAGATGAGTTTACAATCTCTGTTTTTGGTGCCTGGAGATACAATGACTTGCCCAAGGAGCTGACACTAGGATTTGAACCAGGCTCCCCCCACTTCGAACTTGGTGTCCTTGTTTACAGAGTCAGTGTCTTTACTCACTGAGCCGATCCTTCATTCCATGTAAGTAATACCTTCCCCAAATAGGTACTGCTATATTGTCTGTTCCATTGTAAGACAGTATTCACTATTACATTTCATGACTCTGCCTCTAAGTGTTCAACTGTGTCGCCCCAAAGGCGGACGCCTGATGGGGTTACACAAGAGCTGTTCCCCTCTGCATGGAACCAGCGTGCTAAGGGTTAACATTTGCTTGTACTATGGAGAACGTCAACTCCATGCACTGGAATTTTAATGAGCCAAGAAGACAAAGGACTTTGAATTCATAGCTGCGTTCAATCTGAGCCCCTTCAGTGTACATCTGCGTCGCCCCAAAGGCGGACACCCTTTGGCGCAGCTAAAGGGTGTGAGCTGTTTTCTGCCGTTCAGTGATGTTAAAGCTTCTCTATTTCAATCTGAAACTCACCAGCCGTTGTATCCCCTGTACCCAATTTTCCTACTCTATCTGTCCATGAAATGTCTGGGAATTGACTGTATAACCCTGTTCTTTTTTTTTTTTTTTTTTTGTTACTTTTTTATTAATCATTTTTCCAAAAGTAAGAGGGGTACAAAAAGAAAAAAAAGGGGGGGGGGGGGGGGGACAATACAATAGTACAATATTGTAAATAGTCTGATTACACATTAGGAGGGGAGGAGAGAATGGGAAGGGGGGAAGGGGGGAAGGGGACAGCATCTGAAACCATGTAACATTAAATAACAGGTGAGGTACAACATAGATCATAAATCTTAAATCACTCTGTTCAGAATAATCTAGTCTAAATATGGGGATATACCTGCGTGTCTAAACCCAGGGGCCCATGTTTCGGAGAATTGTGAAGTGGAACCAGTTAGGTGGGCAGTGAGTTTTTCCATGTAGACTATATGCCAGATTTTATTATTGATTTGGTTTAAGGATGGGGGAGTCGGTTATTTCCAACCCTGTTCTTTTAATAATATATCCATGTATTGTTATAAATCTGTTTCCAGGACATACTTGAAAATGAGAAGTAAACCTCAATGTATTACTTCCTGGAAAACATTTAAAAAATTGTTTATAGGTATGAAGCAGGGGGTCTGCAGAGCTGAACCATGTTAAATTGCAGTCCAGAGGACCTCCTGCTTCCTAAGATACTTGCCTTGAAAGGCAATACCGTTAGCCCCCGACTAGCCCTGTCTGGGCTGCTATTGAAATGGCAAATGTAACTAACACACCTATGGAAGTACCAGCGCTCTCTGTCTAACAGCTAGGGCCCCCCTAGCTTGCTTTCTTTTCTCCATATTGTGTTTTTCTTTACGTTTCATGTGTTTTTTTTCTCCCTTCTCCTTCTTTCCCCTCCACCCCTCACGTTGAGACATTTCCAATGGTGACACTTTATTTTTTGCTCATACATTTGCTATTATTGATATGACTCCGGTTTATTATTAGTGTCATTAAATTTGTTCACCTGCATGACATTTGTATTCATTAGAACATTTAGCTGTTAGACAGAGAGTGCTGGTACTTCCATAGGTGTGTTAGTACTTGAGAGGGGAATAAGGGTCCCCTTTTGTTCCGTGCACCCTGCAACCTCTCATATTTATCTCAGTCAGAGTGCTGTCTATCGCCCCCCTTTCTGGCAAATGTAACTTCTGCATCCTGCGGGCCAATTAGAAGCCGTGACGTCATCCTTTGCGATTTCCTATTGGCCCTAGTGACGCAGGTCATTTAAACTGCGCAGAGATACCGGCACGCCCTTTCTGATGTATCTGAGGAAGCTTGGGATCTCCGGAACTGAAATCAGCGCTGTTGAGCTGCAGAGACTCCCTGCTTCCAACTTATTAAAACATTTCCAAATAATAATAAATAAAGGTCATAGAGAGATATGCTTTTACGGAGAACTCACTTTGTTGCACACCACCCTTTAAAACGTAACATTTAAGGGTGTTTAGTTAAGACATATCACTGTTCTTGAATTTAAAAGGTAATGAATAAATATTTGAGTAGAGTATATTTGGCAATGGGGAGAAAAAAACCTTAATCTAGAAGTAGCCCAAAGTAATCAACTTGAACTCGCTTTTAGGTGAGCATAAAGGAGTAGTGCTAATCCTTTCTTAGGCCGCGCTTATAGTGCTGGCGACGCGACTGATGGCGTCAGCCGTCGCCACTGGCAAAAATTATAATTTTGTTTTCAGCGCCGTCGCTGGTGACAAGGGCAGTGCCTTCACGAAAGGGGGGGGGGCAGCGCTCTGATTGGTTTAGAGACAGTCACATGTGGCAACTGTCTCTAAAAAAATCAAATGTACCCAGCTTCAAAATTTTTGGTCGCGACGTCACTCCGTCGCCGTCGCTCTTACTATAAGCGCTTGCGACGGAGTCAATGAATTTGTTTTGGAGCGACGTCAGCAGGCACTATAAGCGCAGCCTAAGAGTGGTTAATTTCACAAATGACTACAGAGCTGCATCTACAGCTAGCAAACAGCGGATGGGTAAGGTGGAAAACCCCACACTGAGTACACCGCTTATATATGGTTTAAAATTGGCCACTTGTGTGTTAACGGATATTGCAACTACTAATAGGATCAAAGTGCTATTTGAAATGAAGGCAGGGTTTGTGGTCTGTAGTAGCCACATGTTACTCCCTACAGATGAAAGGATAGCCACAATGTATCTCTCAGCAGAGTATTCACAATGGGAAGCTGTAAAGTGTAGCAACCGTGCCCTTAAGGTTTTAGCCAGGCAATTGCAGCAAAGCCAGGTGAGAGCAGGGAAAAAATGAACTGCTCAATCCGTGGTAAAAATTAACCGCAAGTTGTTTGATTGCAGTCAGTCTCACCCAATAATGAGCAACAAACTAGGCATAAACACTTCAAATCAGGTGAAAAAATAAACAGTATGCATAAATGTTGACCCCTTGTGCATTGTATGTATATGCACTCCTTCAATGAAAGATACAAACACTCTTTAGAGTATGTATATAGGACCAGTAGTATACACCCATTAAGTCCATATAACTTCATTGATAGTATTAGTACATTTTTAACATAAACTCTGGGGTACAAATAATTACCCAGAGCACTAGATACCAATAGGGATTAAGCCAACATAGGGCCAAACAGGAACTATTAAAAAAATAATTAGTAAAACATAAAGAGCGTAATCTCGGTTATATTTTTAACGGCTGTGGTGTCACGTGATGGGCAATTGTGCAGCCTTAGGATTTTGCTGCTTATCAGCCTTTCACTGCATCATAATGCGAATATAAATCCAAGATGTAACAATTGGATTATTGATATGGCAAAATATTTTGCACTACTCTGTATAATGGCGTTCTGACCCTGGCAGAGTGAATAGTAAATGCTAGCAATATGTTGTTGGATTAAGTGGCACTGCTAGTAAAACTCTTATGCACTTTATGGTCGTATATTAACCACATTAACAGTTATAGATGTAATTCGCAAAATTATAATCTCTGTGCATGGTTGTGTCAGAAACCATCCATCAGTATAAATAATGAAAAGGATAAATCAGAGTATAAACACCTTTCCTTGAGGGTTAGTGATGAGGATACTAAAACACATATAATGTCTAAATGAGGTGAGTACAAGAGGTAAATACGTCAACTTCAGTCAGTGGTTAATGAAGC
Source organism: Ascaphus truei (assembly GCF_040206685.1). NCBI lineage: Eukaryota > Metazoa > Chordata > Amphibia > Anura > Ascaphidae > Ascaphus > Ascaphus truei. The sequence goes on along the minus strand of NC_134483.1, from coordinate 520,365,323 downwards.
AAATATACAGCTGCAATCATACATATATCTATGTATCGTTACAATTCCATGGAGCATTGCAGGAAACGGGTATCTAGATCCCCCACACCGCACATTTAAACTGATTGCCAATCAAACCACTGCAACATTCTGTAATTAAGTATTCCGTTAGTATATTGAAAATACTTAGCTTGCATGCTGGCTTATTATGGGCTATATTTAAAAGATCTTTGCCGGTTGGAGTAAAATAAAGTCAGCGCTAACACGCGCTACTACAAACAGGCACACACAAAGGGCCTCGTGCACTAAAGGTTCATAAAAAAAATCACCGGGCCATTTAAATCACCATTTTTATGAGCGTTGCTATCACGGTATTCAGAAAGCGTTCAATACCTGTCATAGCAAAATTCACAAAACTGACGATTAGCCGGTGATCTGATGAATGACCCTCTGGAAAGGCCTTACCCGGTGAGTTGTATCTGCTGCAGAGAGAGCTGCTGCGAGAGAGCCATCTCTCCCTGTGCAAATCTCGGCCGAAATGCATGTGTATAAATTTTAATTTTCATAATAGTTTAGATGAGCAGGGGGTCTCCTGAGCTGAACCGCATTGGTTTCAGCCTCGGGGACCCCCTACTTCCCGAGATACAGGCCCCGTTATGGGGTGCCGGTATCACCTATGCATTTTATTCCCATGGTCATGTGACGTGGAAATTTAGATGCATAGGAGATACTGGCCCCCCATAACGGGGCCTGTATCTCGGGAAGTAGGGGGTCCCTGAGGCTTTCCGCTATGGTAATGAAGTTTACTGTAAATGCATTTTTATTGCATAGGGTTCATGCCGGGGTCTCTGGTGCTAATATTAATGGATATCAGCTCCAGAGATTCCCGGCATCAATCCTATGCAGGAAAAATGCATTTTTTTTCTAAGTCCCATCTCGCCGCTTTTCTGCAGGTTTCCAACACCTTTAAGCCAACTTTTTCTGGCATGAGGATTTTGTGATAAAATCACCATTCTAGAGCGGTGATAGGCGTTCATAGCCTAATCACTGGTACTAGAATTGCGTGAGTTTATGAACATGTCGAAAAGCGGTGAGAAGTGGCTTATCACCGCTGCCTCAGTGATTTTTTTATGACCAATTTTTTTTGAGCTATTCAGTCTTTTATCACCCACTTATCACCGCTTACTGAATAGCAGTAGGCATTTTGGGCGATAAGTGGTTGATAAGTGGTTTATGAACTCTTACTGCATAGGCCCCAATGTGTTTTTAAGCCAGGAGGCGCGGTTCACAGACCGCATCCAGTTATAGCCTCATTAGTCTCAAGCACCGCTAACATGTTTCTCCTACCCGGTATGTTGCAGATCAGCCCTTCCGCATCATGACGTCATAACGCTCTTACCACCTGACATATGTTTTCGCCGAGTTTACGCTTTTCGAAGGTGGATCCGCTCTATCAGCATCAGGTATTTATGGTCTAGTTGTTGCTATAGAAATAGGTTCATTGGCGTCCTGACGTCATGATGCAGAAGGGCTGATCTGGGAACCGCGCCTCCAGGCTTAAAAACACATTGTGTGTGCCTGTTTGTAGTAGCGCGTGTTAGCGCTGACTTTATTTTACTCCAGCCGGCAAAGATCTTTTAAATATAGCCAATCCAAGATTTTTTTCCCATCAAAACTCTGTAAAGTGCCAGCAAAGAAGTTTCACTTCAAAAACATGGACAGAGATAAAACACGGGACAGCGTGCGAAAAACAATGAATAAAACAAAAATAGGTCCAAAAACGGAGCACGGTGTGCAAATGGGAAACTTACACAGAACAAAAAAATTACAAAAAGGGGAGGGAAGGGGAAAAAAGGAGGGAGGGAAAAAGAACGCAGAGTGAATCAATGGGGGCAACATTTGGGGGGTGAGCCCTTTCTTCTGGCCTGTTCACATTTGGGGGGTGAGCCCTTTCTTCTGGCCTGTTCCTTTAAGACCCTCAGTTAGGACCTCCCTTGCTGACAGTTATAAAATGAGTGTCATCCGAAAATTGGAAAACTAAATTGCAAAGTGTCTAGCTTATGTAATAGCCCCAGAGCCAGGCAATGCACTAAAGAGCACAAACTGCTCCACAAAGCTTGAGAGCTTATGCACAAATGTGCAAAAAGTGCTCAGAAGGCTGGAGAGCTAAAAGGATTAAAGTCCTCAACACAGAATATTCCCCAGAGGGGGTAACGTTATGTGAGGCAGGAACCGATACGTATTGCAGTAAACTCAGAGTGATCTGGATAAGGCACCCCTGGAAGCCCACCTGAATAATAACCATCTTTGGCTCAGATTAACAACAGAGATAAGCCAAGCGGCTATCACCTTTCTGGATCTCTATATTTGCATAAACTCACAGGGCAACATTCCAGACTAAGGTATTTAGCACGGCTATGAACAGTCTACTCCTAGCACAGAGCCCATACCTGCAAAGTTTAGTGGCAGGGATACAAACAGGACTAGACCTCCGATTAAGGAGGAATTGTTCGACTTTGTAAGAACTCGTAACTTAATCCAAGGACCTGAGGGACTGTTTGCTGAATTGGGGCTACAGTCAATGTTCTGAAAATAGCATATAACGAGCACTTAAATGTGATAGAAACTCACTTTTACAAAATAAAAACCGGACAAAAAAGTGTGGTGTGTTGGGTCCCACACTAAAAGGGAGTGGGCAATTAAACACATTTTTATGCAGCGTTGGCACCTTCTTCTCGCTGACCGTGATCTTAAAGATGTTTTGGGACCTGTTATAGCCATTACGTGTAGGCGGTTCAAAAACGTGCGTGACCATCTGCTCCATAGTTACCACCAGCGGACGCCACCGACTAACTGGCTTACCTCCCCCGTCAAGGGGACGTATTAATGTCAGGGCTGCCAGGTCTTCAGTCATGTTTCCCCCTGCAAAACGTTCTCCAACCATGATAACGGCAAACAGTTCTCCATTTACATATTAATCAACGGTCAAACTGTGAATGTTATATAGTGTACCTGGTCACATGCACCTGTGGCAAGATGTATGCTGGGAAAACAGCTAGACAGCTACGCAGACGTATCTGGAGCATTTGAATTCCATCAACATACACTTGACATTCCAGTCGCTAAACATAAATCAGAGGCATGATGGTGATGTACACTGTCTGACCTATGTGGGAATATACCACCTTGAAAGCTCAGTGAGAGGAGGCGACAGTGATACAAATTGCTCCGCATTGAGACAGGATGGATCTATAAATTAAAAATGTGCAGTCCAAACGGTCTGATCATCCAGCACTTAAGGGAGCAATACTTTACAGTCAGTATGAGAATAACTACAAATGAAATACAATTATTTTGTTACACAAGAGACTGACAGCAAAAGGCAGAGTTATAATAATAAATGGTTGCATTAAAGGAACAAAGGTTATTTATTTATTTATAAAATATTTTACCAGGAAGAAATACATTGAGAGTTACCTCTCGTTTTCAAGTATGTCCTGGGCACAGAGTAAAACAAATAATACATGGTTACAAGTACAGTTACATAAATGAACAGGGTATATATTATATACAAGACATTGCGTGCACAGTTAAAGAAAATATATATTATAAGCGTATGAAACAGTTATAGACCAGATTCAAATGTGAGACAGCCTTAGCTTTGAAAGAACTTAAACTGTTGGTGGATGTGAGAATCTCTGGTTGGTTGTTCCAGTTTTGGGGTGCACGGTAGGAGAAGGAGGAACGTCCGGATACTTTGTTGAGCCTTGGGACCATGAACAGTCTTTTGGAGTCTGATCTCAGGTGATAAGTGCTGCAAGTGGTAGGGGTGAGGAGCTTGTTCAGATAGCTGGGTAGCTTGCCCAGAAAGAATTTAAAGGCAAGACATGCTTTATTCTTACAGTAGTTTTTATTTTATTGGGTAGCACATTCAGTTTACAGATATTCAATGGACAGTCAGAGAAATGATTATGGGCATAAGTAACATTTACAGACAGAGTAAGTAAAGATTGGGTACAGGGGATGAGAGGGTATACGTTTCAGAAGCAATAGAACAGCTGTAACATTACCCAATGGCACCAAACAGTTGACACCCTTTGATGCGACTCAAATGTATATTGAAGGGGTTCTAAATGAATTCAGCTGGGCTTTGAAATTCCTTTGTCCAGTCACAAACACTGCAGGGGGTGGGGTTGACCAAACACATAGCAGCAATAAATCCCAGGTGTTAACCCTTAGCACACTGGTTCTGTGCAGAGCGGAGCAGTTCTTGGGGAACCCTTTCAGACATCCGAGGCGACACAGATGTAAGTCACATTTTCTCCTTTCACCGACTCCGCACCAATTCAATTACAAATAAAATGCAATTATAACTCTGATGAATAATTAATATTTATTCATAATTACGACCATTTGCCTCCATTAAACCAGGATTTAATATGGTGTGATCACCAAGTGAGATCCATACAGATTTCGCTATGTACATTTCTGTGCATATGTTCAATGATATCCTACATTCATATGACCCAACATTTATTATTATCCTTAGTCTTTTTTTATTTTATTTTCAGCATCTGTAAGAACCTTATAATGATAGTTACACCCAGATTATCTGCTAAATAATGTACCAATCAGGATCCAAGCAGCAGCTCCTGCGCAACAATTGAATTTCTGATCACCATGAGCAGAAAGCACGTGACTTCTTTGCCTTCCTGCCGGTCCTCTCGTTGCCATCGGACCCCAGCTCTCTCCAGCTGTGGGCCTCCCTCACTGACACTGTCCCACGCCAAAGACTCTGACGCTGACGTGTCCCGGGCCTCTCTCTCATGCAGGTGCCTGCCGGGCCCAGCTTGCTTCCGTTGTGCACCAACGTCAGAGGCCGAGTGTGGGACAGTGTCAGTGAGGGAGTCTCACAGCGGGGGGAGAGCCGGGGTCCGGCAGCAATGAGAGGACCGGCAGCCGGGCAAAGAAGTCAACTGCTGTCATCTTCCAACGCTGGCCGGCCTGGCCCCCCTGCAACCACCGGGCCCAAATATAGTAAGTAGTACTAAGCTATAAGACACTTCCAAGCTCCTCTGCTTTAAACTCAGTGTCGTTGTTCTCAGTGTCTTTACTCGCTGAGCAGATCATTCTCCATAGCACTACTGTGTAAATATGCCGAGCGAGCCACACCTAAATCACTGAACACAGTCAATTTATTATATTAATCTCATCAAGGGTATTATCACTGACACATTTATGGATGTTTAAATATGAGTAATTCTTCACAATGGCAAAGGCCAGGTATCAAACATCGGACAGTGGAAATATTTTATTCTATGTAACTTGCTTGTTTTTCGAGCTTTGCTGAGTAAATAAAAAGAAAACTTAAATAAATAACCTTAGGTTGACTGAAACATTGTTTTTTTTTTTTTAAAACATTCAGCATTTTGGTGGAATAAAGTCCATCTACAGAGAGAGCCAGTTGTTAAATAGGTAACACTGTCATAAGGATGCAGCGATAAAAGGTGGTGACAGGAAGCAGGTGGTATAAGGGAGAAGGCTAAACATTATATAAACATACATGGAATAAAAAACTTGAAACGATCACTGGTTTATCTGGTAGCTGTTAGTGTGTGTATATGTCAATTTTAATAGCCATATTTTAGCATTCCAACACTAAAGGTGCAGTCTCACGTAGGCCCAGATTGAACTAATCACTGTGTTATGTTTCTCCGGCATACACAATCTTAGCAAGTTCAAAACCCAGTGCCACAGTAATATACAGTACATGTCATTATACTAATGGGAGTGCGACTCAGAAAGGGACCTCAAATATACCGCAGTGAACAACGAATCCCCAATAGTACAAAGTATGGGGGTAGTGGCACACCGCTATTTACAAACAGTTAATGAATGTTTCCCTCACTGGCGCTCACCCTCCGTCGACCCCGGTGTCTCAATGCTGGATCCAGAATAATGTGAAGACTTTGTAACGGAGGAAGCACACAGGAGCCTTTGTGTGTAAGCAAACATACTCTGTATTTATAATATTAGAGCAGGTACAAGCGTACCTTGTTCTTTCCTCAGACCATACATCTAATGTGATAAATACAGAGTACGTTTGCCTACACACAAAGGCTCCTGTGTGCTTCCTCCGTCCTCCATTACAAAGTCTTCAAAGAATCCCCAACGCACGTCCAATCCGACAGATTATTTGATTCATTTCTATATGTTTTTTCTTCTCTCAAGTATGGGTCGTTTAGTTCAATCTTTTGGCCAAAATAGGTCAAGCGGCAACATCTTTAAGGTTCGTAGACTCTTCCAGCAGGTACCTACACTGTTAATTGTTATACGGTGTCCCTTGTGGGACATATAGAAATGATCTAAATAATTTGCCATACTGGATGTGCACTGGGGTTTCTGTGTTTACGGTTGTACAGTATATTTGAGGTCGCTGTCCCGGTAGCTCTCCAGTTGGTACAATTAAATATAGAATACAGTGGGATTGGAGTTTCCATCTTGCTAAGATTATGTATGTCGAATTGTAAATTGTTGGAGGTAAGTGACCCCTCCTCTTAGTTTAATCTCAGCCATTCTATTGACTATATCAGGGGTGTGCAAACTGGGGGGTGCGTAAGATTTTTCTAGGGGGGGCGCGGCGGTTGCAGAGGCCCTGCGCTCTTCCCCAAGGAATTTTAATTAAATGCCAGGGGAACGCGCAAGGCCTCTGCAACTCAACTTACTGAGATTCAGCCAACTTCATTTGATGCCGCATTGCAATGGCAACGTGTCCCGAAGCCAGGATGTGATGTCAAAAAACACACAGATACCCAACAAGCTCTGATAAACACCAGACATTACCACATAAAAAATTAATTTTTATATATATATATATATATATATATATATATATATCTCAAGCCCATCTGTGATACTTTAAAAGTATCATTGGTTAGCTGATCTTGTAATTAAAAAATTCAATCTACACTCAGCATCAGCTATATCTGCATTCAATTTTCTCATTCTTCTAAACAAAATAACACAACATATAATAAGTACTAAGATTAAAATAGCAATTATTAACAGAGAATGGGTCATCCAGGGTATATTTTACTTCTGGTAATATAGTATATCAATGTGAAATTTATAGTAATAGGTATCATTGGATTGACTGAATACGTAACAGTATTATGATTATACATTTTAACTTCAATAACAAATCTCTTCGTACAATAGTTTATATTTTAACTATGGTGTCCGGGGGTCCCCACTGGCTTGCGGTACCAATCCTGTGCCCAAAAAACCACAGCAGCCAATAATTTGAAATAAATTCACCCCCCTCGGAGGTTTAGAGGCTCTACTGTGTGGTCAAATTACCTGGTTGCAGTTAGAAGTAACAAGTCAGTCTGCAGACATCCACTTCATAGATAAGCAAAGGCACTTGCTTAAAAGCAATACAGGCATACCCCGCTTTAAGTACACTCACTTTAAGTACACTCGCGAGTAAGTACATATCGCCCAATAGGCAAACTGCAGCTCACGCATGTGCCTGTCATCACGTCCTGAACAGCAATACCGGCTCTCTACCTGTATCGAAGCTGTGCGCAAGCGGGGAGACTATAGAGCCTGTTACACATGTGTTATTTACATCAGTTAAGCACGTATATGACGAATGCAGTACAGTACATGCATCGATAAGTGGGAAAAAGTAGTGCTTCACTTTAAGTACATTTTCGCTTTACATACATTCTCCGGTCCCATTGCGTACGTTAATGCGGGGTATGCCTGTACAATTCTAATTGGGTTCCAAAATGTATTATAAATAAGCAGGTTAATGAAAGGAGGTTTAATTCATCTAAAGGTTAATCCAGTGGTATGGTATTAGCTCATAATGGATAAAGGAATAGAGGACTGAGGCCTCTGGGTAGAGATGATGTTCGTCGAGTTTACAGCCAGGAAAGACCTCCACTGTACCAGGTGCTGGGTCTTGTGTTACCAGAGGGCTGTGTCCACCCATTGAAGGCAAGAAGGAGGAGGAGCAAAGTGGGTATGTACCTCTGATTCACCAATGGACACAGTTTAGGGAATACTCCGAACCCGCATCATTTTGTCTGTGGAGATCACAATGGAGGTCAACTTTGCGTTACGACTTCACTCATATCAAACATTCCTACTTCAATTTACATTTGTGGGTCACATGTACCCTCAAAGGCACCCAGAATTCACAGGTTGGAACTCAGTTGACCAACTCATTGTGAAAAATTGAACACTGTGAATTGAGCCACCATGAAAGCTTCGGTCTGCCCCTCCTGGGCGACCTGTGGGTCGTGTGCCCCCTCCCCAGGCTGTGTGTTGCCAAAATCCTTTCTCCTCCCCAGTGTAGTGCTCAACTAAGGTACTGTATGACCAATGGGTCCTACCTAAAGTTTCCTTTATGGTTACAGGTTACTACTGATAAATGGTCTTCAGGTCCAAGGTCATTTTCCAGGATCACATCAGCAGGGATGACATCAAGTACTCCCAGATCGTGGATGCCTTGACCTGAACCCCAGTCCAGGAATACCTGAGTACCGTTATGGTATAACGTCCCCACAGCCACTGGATTGGTCATGGTCTGTGATTTGAGAATCTGTTAACAGACGTACTCACAATGGAGGAAGAGGCCTCTGGTTTCTTTTGCTTCCATCTGTGATGGCCTCTTCCACTTTAAACATACAGAGGTAAAGAGAAACAGATAGATATTTTGTGCCGCACACTTAAATGCCCGTAAGTAACAGTAAAGTTGATGTATAAATTTGAATTCCTTTATTACTGACAAATATAAATTACATGTGATGATATCAACTAGATAAACACAATTAAAAGAGGTACTGCAGAAAAATAAAGACATTCTGGAATAAAACCTTAAGGTTTCTAAACAAATTGCTAACAACAAAGCTTCCCCATGACTTTAAACCAATGTTATTTGGATATATGGCAGGCTGGAAGACCTTGACTGTCAGTTTGCCGCAGCTGGCGGGAATGATTCTCCTTTTGGCACGCAAGCTGATTCTGGTAAACAGGCTAAAACCATTCGCTCCAACAATTGGACAATTAGAATCTTATCTGTCCGCAGTTATGATGAGGGAAACATTTGACTCGTTTGGAGACAATATGAACGGAACAGATACATTCCTGAGTAAGGGGAAACCTTTTTTTGGACACACTGCCTCCCGACACATTTAAAGAGGTTATGGGCCCCTTTAAATATTCAGACTGGGTGACCACTGCACTGCTACACAGGTCTTGGGATAGACTAAAAGAACTGTAGGGTGCGGAGGAGTTGGCGGCGAGACGTGAGGACCCGCAGAGCGCTTTCTTTCTTTTCTTCTTTCTCTTTCTTTCTCTCTATCCCCTTTTCTCCCCCCCCTCCCCTTCCCCATCATCATTATTTTTATAATTTAAAGTTTAACAGTTTCCAAGAAAATATAAAATGACGTGAGCTTATGGTTGCCTGAATGTTCATTATGTATTATTCATCTAATTGTATGTTGTAACCGTGCTCGCAGATAATAAAGAAATGTAAAAAAAAAAAGGGGGGGGGGGGAGGTTGGGGGGTGTACTCAGTGCTAATTTTATTTCTACTCTGGTGCATGAAGTTTCCACCAGAGAGAAATGTACATGTAGTATAGAGATTGTTTGGGCTATAGCCTCTAATTTTCATATGGAAAACTCTATTATGATAAGTAATTCCTTGGCTCATAATGAGAGTCTTGATGGTATTGTATTGTGATTCTATCAGTTAGCCTGATTGCTCCACCCGTCCTCAGTAATGGTGTTTAGTGGTTGCTCTTCTCATAGCCGATATCTGAGAAGATAGTGAAATGCATCCAGTCTGTAACCAGAGAATCATTGTTTTAGCTGTTAGAATTTGCTGAGCTCCAGGAATGGAGCATAATGCTCATAGCCCCTATTTAATTTAACGGTCACATACATAGAGGTTATTTTAAAAAAAGCCTGTTCTTAAAGTTCAATATTAGCATGTGACATCAACATTAGTAGTTTTACCCAATCACGCTCAGTTGTAAGTTAAAGTGATGTAAACATATATATAGTACAGAAGTTATAAATGCTTGTAAAATGTTGAAATATAATAATTTCATGTCTTTAAATGTATCTAAAATTACATTGCATATACGTTTTTGGCTCTTCTACTTATAAATGTTTTTTTTTTTTTTTTTTTAATCAAGTCCCTTTTGAAGAATGGGTTGGAGACGAGAACGCTGTCGTAATGATAAGCCAGTTAAGCTCTCCCTCTTCTGGTCGACTGAAATTACTACATATTGTGCAGAAGTAATTTAGGTGAAAGTAGAACTGGTATTTCTTTGTCTAATGAACAGATCAGTGCTCTAGTACCAGGGTGCACAAACCAGGGGGCGCCAGATTGTTTTGGTGGGGGGGGGGGGGCGCCAGATTGTTTTGGGGGGGGGGGGGGGCGTGGTGCTTACAGAGGTCACGCGCTTCTGATGTCATGACACCAGAACGCCAGGGAACAAGGTAAGGAGGGAGGGACGCAGGCGGGGAGAGAAGGCAGGGGGGCACATGGGAGAAAGTTAGCGCACCCCTGCTCTAGTACATTAATAATACAAGTGAACAAAAACAGAGCTTGGTATAAAATATTTCCATCAGAGCTGACACCTTTTTGCCCACGCATGTTGTGAAGAACAAAATGTAAGGATTTTGCTACAGTGTAAGGCCTGGGACATAGTGAATAAAACAGTGCGGAGGCGCACTGAGGCTCAGGGAAAGCGGTGCTTTCCCTGGCCTAACACAGCGCGCCGTCCGTGGGCGTGTCGGGGGCGGGTCTGGGGGCGGGCCAGTGACGTCACGGAGCTGGTTCGCCCTTATTGGGCAAACCGCTCACGTGACCGGCCCTGCGCTCCGGCGAGTGCCAAATTTGAAATCTTCCTGAGACACACGCTTTCCCAAGCGTGCGGGCGCGTGCGCGAGCCCCTGCTAAAGCCGCTCTCATTGCGGCTGCAGGGGCTCAGTGCCGAGTGTGAGCGCAGCTCAGCACGGCTCAGCCTTGCTCACACCACTATGTCCCAGGCCTAAGCCAGGAAAGTTATGAGCTACAGTATCTTGCTGGTCCATCAAAATGTCACAATAGATGACAAATTGACACTTGTAGGTTTTCCAGCCTTGCCATTTTATTATCTCAGAGTGGCTAACACAGTGGAACCATATCTCACAGAGACATATAAAGGAATGTAACACCTCTGTGTTACCTAGGACTGACACCCGCTGCTAAGGTTGGGGCTTGAGTCCTCCTCTCTTATACTATTACCCAACACGTGGCTGTAGGTTAGACAAATGGAGACACCATAGTATATAATAAATACCACAAGAATATTTATATTGTTGTTCTCTTTAGCCACTCGGATATATGTGATCCCCAAACGGGAGGATGATTCATACATATACAATATACACACATATATATATATATATATATATATATATATATATATATTTCTCCTACCTGAGCCAGCAGTGGGGGAGGTTGGTTAATTGCTAACCTAACACACCTGTTGGGTGTCCCTATTTAAACATAGGTTGCTCACGAATCCTGAGCTTGCGTGTACTGATCTGCCTGACTGCAGTTAGAACTAGAAGCAGTTTGAACAAGGAAGGGGTTAAACAAGGTATAGTATATTGAAGTACAGTTTACTGTTAGTACTTATAAACTTCATAGTTGCTAGAATGAGCAGGATTGAAAATGCCACTCAATGCACATCTTGCCACATGTATGTGTACTTGGAGCAGCTGTTCCAAGGAGCATACCGCTGTGAGAAGTGTGAGCAGGTGCTCTCTTTAGAATCAGAGATTGCTGATCTGAAGAGGCAACTTGCAGTATTGAGGGACACTGACAATCTTGAAAGGGGTTTAGTGCTCACGGAGCAGGCCCTTGCTTTGACTAGTGGTGCAGATGGTGGCACTGTTAGTGAGGAGCAGGTAGGTAGATGGGTAACAGTTAGAAGGGGAAGCAGGGGCAATAGGAAGAGGCAGGCCAGTTCTGATTGGGAGATATTGGGCGTTTCAGGGCAGAAATGACAAGGCTGGGGATGACTGATTCCTCTAGCAGCCAGGCGAATAGTTCTTCCAGTACAGAGGGGACTCAGGATGCTTAGATACAAAGAAAGATTGTGATGGTAGGGGACTCCATTATTAGGAAGGTAGATAAGGCAATCTGTTGCCGTGACAGCATGAACCGAACAGTTTGTTGTCTCCCGGGTGCATGGCCGCCAAAAGGGGGGTCTGCCGGTGTTGGCATCCCGGGCCCCGTGAGTCAGGGGGCCCAGCCCACCTGCATGGCCGTGCCCGGTTTATTAAAAAAAAATAAAAACCGGCGGCGACCCCCTGTGCGCATGCGCAGAGCCGAGGTCCTGGCACGCATGCGCAGGGAAAGCAGGGTGTTCGGCCTGTGCCTGTGGGCTCGCTCCCCACGTGGGACGGAGAGGAAGCACCATGGCGGGCCTGCGCCCGCCAACCCAGCTTCCCCCGCGCCTGCCTCCAGCCGCGGAATCTGCTACTCCACCCGGTTACTCACTCACCCCACCCAGTCACGCACCCACCCAGTCACTCAGTCACCCTCCCAGTCACTCAGTCACCCACCCACCCAGTCACTCAGTCACCCACTCAGTCACCCACCCAGTCACTCAGTCACCCTCCCAGTCACTCACTCAGTCACCCACCCAGTCACTCACTCAGTCACCCACCCAGTCACTCAGTGACCCTCCCAGTCACTCACCCACCCACCCTCTCACCCACCGACCCAAGCAGTCAAGGCAGTCAGTTACCCACCCAGGCAGTCAGTCACCCACCCAGGCAGTCAGTCACCCACCCAGGCAGTCAGTCACCCACCCAGGCAGTCACCCACCCAGGCAGTCAGTCACCCACCCACCCAGACAGGTAGTCATCTGTCTTTTGTTGAAAATATAAAAATAAACAGATTGCATTGTAATGTTTTTTTCCGTATTACAATAAGAAGAAAACAGTTAAGTAAAAGTGCGCGCTAAAAAATATTTTTTTTGTGGTAGGTGCGCTATGGGTTCGGGTGGCGGGGGGACAGGTGGGGGGGCCTGCTCCTTTCATTTGTCCTGGGCCCCATGATTTCTGTTGGCGGCCCTGCCCGGGTGCTCGGGTTTGGCACATTATGGATCGGGTAGACAGATTGTTGGGAGGGGCTGGGATTCACCCGGCGGTCTTGGTACTGTACATGTTGGCACAAATGACAAAGTTAGAGAAAGATGGAAGGCCCTAAAAAATGATTTAAGGGGTCTAGGCCAAAAGCTTAGGGCAAGGACCTACAAGGTAGTATTTTCTGAAATACTACCAGTGAGGAGCCGGCTGCATGAGGCTGGGGAGGGCCACTGCTGCAGGGAGTGGCACGGTCCTGCAGGTAGGGGGGGGGCAGGTAGGGGGCGGGCGATGCTGCAGCCTGCTGGGTGTGTCCCTGTGCTGCAGGGGGTGGGGGGTGATGCGCAGGGGGTGTCCCAGTGGTGGGGGCGATGCTGCAGGGGGGGCGATGCGCAGTGGGGGGCCTCTCACGCTGGTGCACCGAAAGCATACCCAGCAGCTGACTTCCGGCGCTGCCAATAGGGAGACTCGGCATTTGTTTTTTTTTTTACGTTTCGTTTAACTGGCGCCCGACTGGGCAGGGGGCCCGGGCCCCGTGAGTCACGGGGCCCAGGACGCCAGTATCCTTTGTCCCCCCTCTTGGTGGCCCTGGTAGGAAGGAGGGGTTTGGGTTTTTAGAGCACTGGGACTCCTTTTCTGAGAGGTGCCATCTTTATTCTTAAACCCTTCTTCCCAGGGTTTTAAGCTCACCCCTCCCCAAGTCAGCAGGTCTTTTTCATACTACTGGATATAGATCCAATGTTGGTCTTTCTCCCTCCTAGTAGAGGTAAATGAGAATTTTAATCCTAATAGAGGTATATTAGTATTTTATCTGGTAGTGAAAGGACCTGTGAACTGGGTCTGCCTTGTCGTGGCTCACAGGCTTACAATGCTTTAGCCACAGGGTTAAACTAAATTACCCTTTTTCAAGAGAATATATACTGTAAGTATTTTACTGTGTATTTTTGTCGTAAAACTGGTTGAAGGACAGACACAGAGGGTTGTCATAAATGGAACATTTTCAGGTTGGGCTAGCGTCTTAAGTGGAGTACCTCAGGGATCGGTACTGGGACCACTGCTTTTTAACTTGTTTATTAATAACCTTGAGGTTGGCATCGAGAGCAAAGTCTCCATCTTTGCTGATGATACTAAATTGTGTAAGGTAATAGAATCAGAGCAGTATGACTCCAGAAGGACTTGGAGAGACTGGAAACTTGGGCAGGTAAATGGCAGATGAGATTTAATACAGATAAATGAAAGGTTATGCATTTGGGAAGCAAGAATAAACAGGCGACTTACAAATTAAATGGGGATACATTGGGGGAATGATTGATGGAGAAAGATTTAAGAGTGCTTGTAGATAGCAGGCTTAGCAATAGTGCCCAATGTCATGCAGTAGCTGCAAAGGCAAACAAGATCTTATCTAGCATTAAACAGGCAATGGATGGAAGGGAAGTAAACATAATTACTGCACCGACACACTTTATTCGAGCAAATACCCAGTATGTACCTGGCAGATACCTGGAATGCGCCGCTCCTCATCTCTGACATGCCCCGTTGCGTTTGCCTTCCCAGCCTGGGTTCATGCCTGGCTGACGGGCGGCTGATCTGTTAAATGATAATGATTAGGATTTAATAGGCTGCAATGCTTCGCGTGTCTACCAGATGGCATAAATTCATGAATTGTAATGCAGTATATATATATATACTGTGCAGTATTGCAGCCAGCGGGAATAAAATGCTTCAATCCCTGCATGGAAAATACCTCAATGCACTCGGGCAGAAAACAGTCACAAACCTCAATACACCCGGGTATACCCGAATTCGTGGGACTAGCCGAGCTCGAATAAAGTGTGTCGCCAGTGTATGCCCCTTTACAAAGTATTAGTAAGACCACACCTTGAATATTGAGTACAATTTTGGGCACCACTCCTTAGAAAAGACATTATGGAACTAGAGAGAGTGCAGAGAAGAGCCACCAAATTAATAAAGGGGATGGATAATCTAATTTACGAGGAGAGGCTAGGTAAATTAGATTTATTTACATTAGAAAAGAGGCGTCTAAGAGGGGATATGATAACTATATACAAATATATTCGAGGACAATACAAGGAGCTTTCAAAAGAACTATTCATCCCAAGGGCAGTACTAAGGACTTGGGGGCATCCTCTTAGGTTGGAGGATAGGAGATTTCACCAGCAACAAAGGAAAGGGTTCTTTACAGTAAGGGCAGTTACAATATGGAATTTATTACCCATGGAGACTGTGATGGCAGATACAATGGATTTGTTCAAAAAAAGGTTGGTATAAAAGGTAGATTAGAAGAAGCACACAAAAGACTAGGATAGAGTCCAAACAACTTCTATTTGTATTCAATACATCAGAGCCAGTGAGCACAGTGACGTTTCAGGGCCAACTGTCCTTACTTCAGACCAAACACCAAAAACAGGTGAGAAGATGCTGAGAAGGTGTGTACCCGTGTCTCTCCCCGTGACCACACAACCCACCTCTCTATAGTCCAATGTCATTGGCTGAGGCCTTATCCATCACGTCACATCCTGGCCAGACCCTGGAGAGGAGCCAAGTAGCGGCAGTTTATGTGTGTCTGCTGCATGCATGTACAAGGGGGCCAGATCCTTCCCCTACTAAAGAAGTTGATGTCACCAACAATCTTGTCAGGAGTATCATTTGTCAACAAACTAAACTACTACAAATGCATCCTCTCAAGGTACATATTACCATAAGAATAGTGGAACTCATGCACATACAGTTCTCACACATAGCACATAGCTTCCAGGTTCACCCAAGTCCAGTGTCATGGGGATCAACCATTTAGCTACTGTATACTAACCACTGGGATTTATGTGGGCAACCCAGGAGAATCGTTGTTCAGTTTCATTGGTGGCCTGGTTTCCCTTTGTGGGTGTGGTGAGTGCACCCGTGGCACTACTGCTGCTTCCCCTTGCTTCTCAGTGGATCCACAGGTAGCTCTTGCTATGCTTCATCTTGGCCTGGTATCTAGCCCCAGAGCCTCCTCCCGTATGGAAAACCTAACAAGCGGACCTATTGCCAATAGATGATTTCTATGTAAGTTCTTCTCTGATCAAGGCCCCTTTTCAGGTGTCACTCAGTATACGGGAAATCCTTTTAGAATCTCCACTCTAATCTAGGGCTCCTAATGAGAACTGTGTCGTTCACTTGTAACTCTTGTCCGTACACTCTTTTATCGTACCAGCCCTTATATCCACGGTTGGTAGTCTCAGCGAAATAGTTGCCAGTTTATACGTCTCTTGCAACTGCTCTTTGAGTATTTGCCCATATTGCATGTAGGTTGTAGGAGTGTGCCACCTGCAGCCACTCCAAAACACAGATCAATTAATAGCTGGGCTTCCTGCTAAAAGATCAAATAATTTGGAGAGTGCCCTGTAGTTTCATTGTGGGTACAATTGTACATATGTACATGTTGACTCAATTGTTCTTTTCCTCGGGTATTCAGTGTGCCCATCATGTTTAATAGTGTCCTATTAAATCTCTCAGGTTGTTGGTCCCCCGGTGGGTGATACGGCGTAATTTGGGATTTCTTTACCCCACATAGAATTAGTAATTCTTTAATGAGGAGAATCTCGATATCTCGTCCCTGGGCAGGGTATTCCATTGTCAACAAAGTATTTGTCCTACAGGATCTTGGCGACTTTAATGGCTCGCTGGTCTTTGGTCGAACGTTTGTCCATATCTGAAGTGATTAGTGACACTAGAATATTGCTACTATTTTTATTATACGGTTCTAGTGACAGAAAGTCCAGTGGCCCACTGCTAGTGATATTCACTAACGGGGCTTCTCTTTCAGGTAGTGTTTTCCTCAGCACACATTGACCGCAATTCTTACAGTATTCTTCAATGTCTCTAGCCATTCGAGGCCAGTAGGACTGGTCCTGAATTAGTCCTAACATTTTGTCAGTACCCAGATGACCATGGTTGGATGGAGCCGTGTACCACCTGCCAGTATTTGTAAGTCAGTACCAACTGCGTGGTTATCAAGTGTTGACATATCTTGGCAACGCAGGACAGTTCTCCACTCTTCATTAATAGATAAGGCCACTGTACCACTAGCAACCTTCTTTCGGGGAGGGGGCCTGTGATGTCCGAGGCCATCTTCATGTTGTTCACTGCTCATCGTACTTCTTTTAGGCCTCCTGTAGATCTTTCCTGTTTAAATCAGGGAATCCCATCATGGCTAACTCCACAGGATGTGTTGGCAATGGGAATAGCAGTGGGAGATACCCCATACTGTCAGCCACCCTGTTAAGGTTTAATGCCGTTATACATGTAGGCATCTCAATTTGTTTGCACAATGTTCATACTCTGGTGGCAGTAATTTCATCGCACCGCCTATCAGTCTCCCTGGAATCTCTACGTATATGCAACAATGCATCAGTGTCAATGTTCTGTCTTCTTGGTCTGTATTTCAAAATAAAATTGTATGTGGACAATGCAGCTCGCCATCTATTACCAGAGGCATCCAATTTAGCCGAAGAGAGGATGTAGGTGAGAGGGTTGTTATCCGTGTGCAACACAAATGTTGCTCCATGCAGGTAGTCGTGCAGTACTGTATGTCGACTACTGCCCATTACAAGGCCAAAAACTCAAATTTGTGCACTGGGTAATTCTTTTCTGACAGGGCTAATTCCTCTGAATGTTCTTGATATAATACAGCCCCTAGTACTTCCAGGCTGGCATGCATATGTAATACGTAGGATTACTGTGGGTCGGCAAATGACAGAACTGGCGCATTTGTGAGGCGAGTCTTGATGGTTTTGAAGGCCTCCTCACACTTTGTAGTCCACTTATCTCCAAATGGCTCGTTCATTTTGAAGTAATCCTGACTGGTGGCTCCAGGGGCCACACTGTGTTCCCGAGTTGGCGGGTAACCTTTTGTAAGTTGAGTTAGTAGCTGCACTATGGCTCAGAAGTTATTCACAAATCGCCGATAATATCCGCAGAACCCCAAGAACGACGAGTAGTTCTGGTAACTGTCTGGGCCTAGGCCAGGATGCAATATTCAAATATTCAAATAATTCTTAAAATCCTCAAGAGAGTCCAGATCACCTTCCAAGATGCTGACGATATCATCAATAAAACGCCGCCATACTATTATTTTATCAGAAAAGGGATTCTCACACCAGATAAACTTATCCTCCCACGCACCATGTACAGGTTTGCGTAGATGGGGGCAAAACGTATCCCCATCGCTGTACCGCAAACCTGTACATAGAATTGGGTCAAAAACATAACATAATTGTGCGTGAGGATGAACTCAGAAGAATTAATAATGAACTCTGCATTCAATTGATGTAAATTCGCATCATTCATTAGCACAGTCCTTATAGCTTCAACCCCCTTTGTATGGAGTACATGAGTATACAAGGACTGCACATCAAAGGTAACCCATTTAAACGTCTCACTTCCATTTAAATTCAGAACCGCCATTGTGTCTTTAATCTAAGATGGTAACTGGCAGACATATTTCTGTAGAAAGAAATCGACATATTGGACAGGTTCGCTGTTAGAGAATTTACTCCTGAGACGATGGACCTCCCAGGAGGATTTGTCAATGACTTGTGCATCTTTGGTAGATAATAAAAAAATAGGTATCCGGGGACACTGCAAATAAAAAGGAATATTCGGCTTTGGTAACAACAGTCTTTGTTCGTGCGTCATCTAATAATTTCTTTAGATCTTCTATAAAGTCAAGAGTAGGAATATTATCAACTTTTTTGTAAAAGACAATATCGTCAAGAATCCTAAGTGCCTCTTTTACACAGTTTACTCTATTAAGGAGGGCAACTCCCCCACCCTTATCGGCTTGTCTTATAATCAATTTTGAGTTCTCTTGTACATTTTTAAAGCTGCAGTTCAGTCTTTTTTTTTAAAATTTTTTTTTTTTACTTCAATAGTTTTATGTGTGCAATCTCTAATTACCTAAAGAACTGTATAGCTGCAGGTCAATTCGTCTCCATGTATTGATAGGTCGAAATTTGGTGACTTAATTAGTGAAGGGATCTGTTTATATTCTGCTTGTCTGTCAGTGGAAGCTCATGAATATTCATGAGCAATCCTGCACTGACATGTGCTAGAGGGAGGGCAGGGCTGACAAAGGGGTGTGCCAGGGCTTGTGACAGGACATGAAGGGGCAGTGCCTTAGCAAATGGCTGTTAAAATAGAATACAAGAAAATTGGTCTTTCAAAGTTGTTTTTTTAAAAACAGAAAATGCTAAAAGTATTTTTTCTTACTACAGAACTGATTTAATAAAAAAAAAACACACATTGACTGAACTGCAGCTTTAATAGCTACATTTTCTTCTTTACTTAAATTAAGTCTCAGATTATAGGATTTATGTCCCTTAACCATGTCTGTGAATTCATTGTTGACCATATTAAAAACGTGTCAATAAAAATCCCCTTGGAGTTTACAGGATAAAATTTAGACTGACTTTTAAAATTAGTATGTTGACAAAGAGCTAAGTCATTCACGTCCGGCGACTCAACACTGATATTAGGTGGTCCTATAGTCGCGGACTGTGCAACCGAGCAATTATCAGTCTTTAAAAAATGTTGCTTCAAGGTCAAGTTCCTGGTTAGCTTGTGGAGATCTGAAAAAAGTTGGAATCCATTCGGACCACACGTCTTCGAGAAGGAAAGACCTCTCTCGTTAATACGGAGAAGGAGAAGGAGTGGCTCAAGCAGAGGAACCTGGTTCAATTCCCGGTGTCGACTCCTTGTGACCTTGGGCAAGTCACTTTATCGCCATGTGCCTCAGGCACCAAAAACATAGATTGTAAGCTCCACGAGGCAGGGACCTGTGCCTGCAAAATGTCTCTGTAAAGCGCTACGTAAAACTAGCAGCGCTATACAAGAACATGCTATTATTATTATTATTATTATATGCCTTTTTGTATTTCTGTAATTGTAAGACTGGAAAGATTAAAAATCCCCTGTTCATGTGTAATCAATCCTCCCATCTCCGCTCTTTGTGTTTTGGCATATCTCCCTCCTCTCGTGCCTCTTTGTGTGCGTATTGCATTTTTTTGACCTTTTGGAGTCCCTTTCTCTCCCTTTCCTGGATCCCTCACTTCCTTCGTCCCATCTCGTGGGCCTAAGTGTTTTAATTTTAGTGCCTCTTAAAAAATGATAGTTTAGGGGAATAACGGCCTGAATCATGTCTAGCACTAGGGCGTGCCTCTCTCTCTTTTCATTATCTTCCCAGCGCCTACCTTGATCATTTTCTCTCGTTTTCTCTTTTTTCTTATTTTTAGAGAAAGAATGGTCTCTTCTAAGTTTCCCTTGAGTACCATTTTGATAGGAATTTTTTCTACAGTTCATTTTTTGTGGCTGGGTATACCCTTGTTGTCTCTCACTTTTCTCTTAGGTCTAAGACCCCCTGAACTAGAATAATGGGTACCCTCTGTCTGATCTACATGGATATTTTCACCCGGATTTGCTCTGGCGTGGCGAGTATCAAATCTGTTCCAATCCTTCTGTCTACCTTTTGCATAATCAATTTTATCCCTTAGGAACTTTCTATGTTTCACCTTCTTAATTTCATCATCAGCATAATCAAGCATTTGTTTCAATTCATATTCAATCTTTGAGCAATCTTTCTCTTTAATATTAGGCTCCAGGTGCTTAATAGCCACTACTATCTCTTTTTCGATTTCTATCAGGGTTTTGTTCCTTTCATATATGATCAATCTTATGAGGTCAAAGGAACACTCCTCTAGGATGCCATCCCATTCCTTCATGAAATGATCTCTATCTCTCCCAAGGGTCAGGTTTTTAATAATCCTCAACCCTCTGGGAACCCTTTTACATTCAATGTATCTCTATAGGGTGGATTTATCCCACCAATATTTACTCTCTATTAATAAAATCTTTTCTAATCTTTTAAAATAGTGCTCTATAGGGACTTCATCAATCATTTCTACAGAAGATTCATTGATTTGTTCAGAAAAAAGAGAGTCAAACTCATGGGATTTATTTTCCCTGCAATTTGATCAATTCCAAACCATATTTCAAGTGTTAATACAGCATGGCCCCGCTTCTCAGTGCTCCGCTTCTCGGCGATCCGCTGATACGGCGGCACCGAGAAGGGGGCCGCCATGTTGGTTCCTAAATCGCGCATGCGCAGAACGGGCAAGTGCGCCGGGCGCGCATGTGCAGAACGGGCAAGTGCGCCAGGCGCACATGCGCATACTGCAGTTTGCGCGCGCATACCATAGTTTGCGCACGCAGAGCATAGGTTGCACATGCGCAGAACGGCAAAAATGCCAGTTTGCGCATGCGCAGAACTGAAAATCCCCGGATCCGCTTTCCGCCAATTTTCACTATACGGCGGGCCTCTAGAACGGAACCCGCCGTATACCCGGGGCCCTCCTGTAGTGCGATATAAAACTTCACACAACAAATGACACATAGTAATAAAGATGTTACTATTGTAACAAACATGCAGCAAATATAAAGCATACAAGTGAACAAAAAATAAATGCGCACTAAACTAAGTTAATTATAAGTGATCCAAATGTAAAAGTGGACTGTGTCAGTGAGAAAATACAGTGATATAACCCAAAAAAATCAAGATTTTAACCTAGGAGTGTTACTAAATATGATACAATAACATAAACAGTGTCAAAAAGTGCTAAAATGTGTCAATTGAACAGTTGTAGTGAAATGGATACAGTTAGAACATAACCTCTCCTGTTGACACCACACGGGTCTGCAGCTATTTAGTAGAGATGGCCCAGCATCTCATGCACTAGAAAACGAAAGACAAAAAACAGTGCACAACTCGTAGTGTATTAAATGTGGTTATATTGGCTCATTGCAGGTAAGGTAAGTATCGCTCGTAAACACTTAAATGGAAAATATCAGGCAGTACATGTTAGGGACATAGCATGGTAAATACTTGCATCAGAAAGTCATTGATGTCATCTACCTCCTTCGGTATTCCCCGGACTCTGATGTTATTCTTCCGAGAGCGGTTGTCCTGGTCTTCTTGTAACTCGCTAAATTCTGCCAACTGGTTCTTCATAGTGGCCATTTCTTGCACTTCCCCAATCACCGTGACCCTAGCCTCCAATTCAGTAGTACGCTCCTCCACTTTGGCTAGGTCTCCATGGAGCTCCTTAACTACCTTCTGGATTTCTGACAGAAATGCGGATTTTAGTTTCACATAGAGTTCATCTATATCTCATTTGGTGGAGTGTAAGGGAGCGGGGCCCTCCTCCGTTTCTGATTCTCACTCGCCCTGTGTTCCGGCGCCATCTTGATCTGCTTGGGACAGTCCGCGCTGTCGATGGAAGAAGTCGAATGCGCCATCGCGGAGCGGGGTTTTCTTAAGCGTGGAGGGCACGATCTTGGGCACGGAGCTGCGCGACATTATTGCAGGTGAGATTTAGGTTTGGGAATTGCAGGTATATTGCTGAATACAGGAAGATGAAGAAACAGAGCACTGCTTATGGAAACAAGTAGAATAAAAAATAGAGAATGCGTATTTGTGATTGTGAGGGGGTACTCAGGCCATTATTAAAGGTATTTGGCCCGGCTGGGTGCCCCTGAGCCATATTGGGAAAATGTAGATTGTCAGCTCTGCAGCCCAGTAATGGCAAAAACACTTTGCATTCAATAAACATGGTGTAAGGTGTCGAGAATCATGTTATGTCTAACTATGAAATGTATTACTGTAGCAGTGTTTCCCTGTAACCGCACAAAGAAAAAATGGTTTTAAAACCCAGCAGCCCGCAGCACAGCGAACAGATTTTAGCTAACTTCTGCTAGGAAGTCTTAGCACGCTGAGATTTGCTGTGATTTGAGGTTGCTCTGTCCAAAACATTTAGGCATTGAGACGGCAGGGGGTCTGGCCTGACAAGTGGGGAAAAGATGGCATTTGTCACACATGCCCAGTTGCTAGGCTGAAGCTCCCAGTGCCAGACTACCCAGGGCTGGCAGCTCTGGGATAGGTGGGAATATTTGGTTCCCACGCAGAGGTTGGCTGCAGAGTTTAAAGATAGGAATGTTAACCCTATAAGAACCTGTGCAGCCCATCAGGAAGGAGATTCACCTAAGATGTATCATGCAGTGAAAGTTCCATCCTGTAACAAGACTTAACATCGTAACTAGTAAGTGTATTTTTTGTTGTAATTGTAAATCAAGTTGTGTATGTTCATTCTGTAAATAAATCGCAATTTATTTTATCTCTTGCTTTGTTCAATCAAAGGATCCGGGTATTTTGGTGTTAAAAGCATTGGTTTACACCAATCATTGCACAAACCTTCAAAACCGCCCACCGTCATGCTTGGTGCTCTAGGCGCTCATTGCAGCATCATCACAATACGTGCTCGTCCCCACGCTATGAGCACGCGACCCGCAGAGGTCTCCCGCTATCCGGACCATCCCGCGCCTCTGTTACAGCCACTGCGCATGCGCAGGAGGCTAAAAGCTATGATTGGCATATTAATGAACCAGTCAGGGGGATAGATCAAATTGTGGAGGCTGGCCAAGGCATGAGGTGCGTGCACCATGTGAGACGCGCAAGACCTGATGAGCGGTCATGAGTTGAAAAGAAAGACAACTTTATTAGTACAATAGGAAATGGACAAAATAAAGGCTGACATGATATAAAAAAATTAAAATGTCCAAAGGTATACAAAGAATCCCAGGCGGACCTGGGTGTTGTTAAACCAGAGCAAAAAATATTCATACCCCATTACTTATTAAGGGATTCTTTTTTTTTTTTTTTGTTTCTAAATCTGGTTCATATTTGTGCTCCAGTTTTGCAGATGGGAGAATGTGTCTACAGCTGATGAAGAGATTGTTATTCTCTACTTGATACATCATGCTTAGTACAAGCTGAATGTTTGTATGCACAGTATATCTTCATTTATACAACACCCGCCGTGTACTCAGCGCTATACAATACAACACAGGGAATTATAATACAATAAGCGCAATAAAGTTAGACCAATAGGAAAGGAGATCCCTGCCCCGGAGAGCTTACAATCTAACATGTGATGCAGGAAACAAGACAATCTAGGAATGAAATCAGACAGGAGTATGGTTGTCTCACAGTGCCAAAGCCAGGGCAGGTTCCCAAGACTGGAGGCCTTTTTGTTCTGTAATGAATGTTTTCCTATCATTTACTGCCCTCTGAATGTTTATCAGTGCACTGCGGTTGTGAGCCCTTAACTCGCCTCTCCTCCCTGTGGGAAGGAAGCTTCCATTCCCTGTGGTATCGATACATGTTTATTTGTTTGTTTTCTGTTATGCATTAATACACGTTTGCTTTTGTGAAGCATGTGTGTATGCTGGGTATTTCTTCATCTCGGTTCTATAAATGAATTAAGATACTGCTGCGGTTCAAAGCTCCCAGAAGTCCCAAACAGCGCAATTGTCAGAGATTTCCAGAGTATAAAGCTGGGTAGCTCAAAACAAACTGCATTAATATAACAGCTATTAATATGATAGTTGGAACAAAACTCCAAACTGTCAGAGTCACTTAGGACGGAAATATATAAATATGCTGATTCTAAAGTTCTGGGTTTTGTTATGTATGTATGTATGTATATCCCACAATGTACTCGGCGCTTCACAGAGAAATACCATACAAGGAATTGTAATACAATAAGTGCAAGAAAGTCAGACAATAGGAAAGGGAACCCTGCCCTGGAGAACTTACAATCTAATTGGTATGTTGGGAAACTAATGGAGACAGCAGGTGAGGTAATACAGTAAGTGCAGTAGATGTCAGAGCTTGGCCACAATGGTTGATAGGAGTGAATGTGGGACAATAGCCTTGAGTCCAGGCTATTGGGATGCTTTATTTAAGAGGTGGGTTTTCAGATTTGTCTTGAAGGTGGGGAGAGAAGGTGCTTGGCGTATACTGAGTGAGGGAGTTCCACAGGTAAGGTGCAGTGAGGGGAATGGGTCTAAGGCGAGATAGCTACAGAGGTGAAAGGGGTGGAAAGGAGACAGTTATGAGTAGAGCAGAGGAGACGAGCAGGGGCATGGCGAAGGATCAAACCTGATATGTTGGAAGGAGCAGATGAGTGGAAAGCCTTGAAGGTAAGGAGGAGAACTTTGTAGGTGGTCCGAACTTTGATGCGAAGCCAGGAGAGAGATTTGAGGAGATGAGCAGATATTGTTTTTGGAAAAAGTGAAATTATTCTAGCAGACACATTTTTGATTGATTGCAGGGGAGAAAGTTGTGAGGCAGGAAGGCCTGTTAGCAGTATGTTACAATAATCCAGACTGGAAAGGATACGGGCATGCATCAGAGTTTTAGTAGACTGACAGAGGGAAGGGCGGATCTTGGCAATATTACAGAGGAAGAAGCGACAAATTTTGGCCAAGAGTCAAATGTCACTCCCAGGCAACAGGCTTTGGTGACAAGATAGATGGTAGTACCGTTTACTTTGATTTTAAAGGGGGTATTAGGCTAGGTTTAATGGGAAATAGGAGGAGTTTTAGACATATTGTGGATAGCATCCACTTTGCCTTTAAAGTAGTTGGCAAATGCTCGAGGAGAAGTGAAGGAAGGATGGGAAGTGGAAGGAGAATGTTGGAGGAGAGGGTCAAATACAGAGAAAACACGGCATAGATTGGAAATGTGAGTGTTCATGAGTGAGGAAAAGTAGTGTTGTTTGACTTTAGAAAGAGCAGAGTAAAAACAGGAGGATAAATTTGTCAGATTTCCTCCATAGGCATTCAGAGCAGCGAGTGCAAGTGCGAAGGGAGCGTGTTTGTGAATTTAACCAAAGCCGTGGGTTAGAAGGATGGGTGTTCCAGAGACAAGAAGGGGCATACAGATCAAGCGAGGAGGATGTAAGGAATCGGGGAACGCATCCCCCTGTGGCGCACTCCCTTCTTACCTGATGTCTCGCGCAACCCCGCTGTCCTTACAGCGTGCACTCCCGCAGGAGCTCTTCTGACGTCGCGTAGTCTGGCTCCGGCTCCCGCTTGTGACGCGCATCAACATCGCGCGGTGGGCACACGTGATGCATGTGCACCGCTCCCAAGCTGCGTGTCAACTCTCTTTATTATGCCCACCTGTCTCCTGTGTCTCTCCTCCTATCTGTGCCTCCGCGGAGGCCACGCCCCACTCCGCCCCCCTCTCTCATTGGTCATGCTCTCCCATATATGCTCAGCTGTGAAACTTGCACTTTGGCTGAGCGTAGTTCCAGTTAGCGCTGTTCTCCCACTTCCTGTTTCCTTGGCCTGCCTTGCATTGTCTCCTAACTCCTTGTTGCAGATTGACCTCCTGTGTACCGACCCAGCTTTTACTTTGGACTCCGCACTTCTGGTTTACCGACCCGGCTTACCTCAGACCTTCCACAACTCTCCAATCCGGACCACGGCTTATGGACCTCTACGCTCCTACCGGCTCCAACACTGGACTACGGCTAAACAGACACTGACCATTCTACCGGCTCCTACCTCAGACCTCGGCAAGTACTTGATCATTCTACTCTCTCCAATCCTGACCCGGCTGCCTGACCATCCGCACTCCAGACGTGCCCCCATGGCTGTGGGTGGCGTTTATACCCATTCCCACCTTTGTACCTGGGTCCCGCCTTGTTTGTGTTTTGAGCACAGCATTACAGTATGCTCAGTCCCTCAAACGTGGACCCCACTGAGGTGGGTCGGGCCCTGTCCTCAGTTGTGGACAGATGCTCCCAACTAGAGACTCGTGTTGCTTCCCCTGCGCAATCCTTTGGGGCCCTTACTTTGCAACACCAGCAGACCAGTCCTCTGAGACCCGCGACCCCTTTTTTGTCGTTTCCAGACACCCATCCTTATGCTGAACCCCATCTGCCTACTCCTAGTCGCTACTCTGGTGAGCCTCATGGGTGTCGGAGTTTCCATAACCAATGTGCTATTCAATTTGAGTTAACCCCTTCTTGCTTCCTCTCTGCAAGATGTAAGGTGGCATACATAATCACTCTACTTTCCGGAGACGCTCTGGCATGGGCTTCCCCCATCTGGAAATGGAGACTGGAGCTAACTCAGAATCTCGACCACATCACTATGGAATTCAGACGTATCTTTGACACTCCAGGCCGTAAGGTGACTGCTGCATCTTCTCTATTTCATCTTTCCCAGGGTTCACGCCCAGTTGCTCATTACGCTCTGAATTTCGTACCATAGCAGTTGAAACAGGCGGAACAATGAGGCTCTGTCGGTCGCCTTTTGGCAAGGTTTATCTGACTCTCTTAAGGATGAACTAGCTGCTCAAGAACACCCTGCTGACCTGGAGGAACTTATTGCTGTCTGCATTAGAGTGGACCAACGTCTTCAAGAGATGAAGGCCGAACGTTCTCGCCCTCGGCCGCTTCCGGCCAGATCACTGGCGTTTCATTTTTCCCCTACAGATCCGCTGTCTCTAGATGATCCGGAACCCATGCAGCTGGAAAGCCACGGTTATCCTTCTCGGAGAGGCAGCATAGATGTACCAATGGACTTTGTCACTATTGTGGTCACTCCGACCATCAAGTCCTTTCCTGCCCGCTCAAACCGGTAAACGCCAGTGCTCAATAAGGTATCAGGGAATCTCGTTGGGCACTATCTCTCCTTCCCCGATTCCCCCATAAATCCGTCCTACTCGGATCATGCTTCCATCTCCCTCAAAGGGGCCAACTTCCAGGTCACTACATCTGCCTTTATTGATTCAAGTTCTGGGGGAAACTTTATTGACCATAGCTTCGCTCTCAAACACAACATTCCTCTCATTGGTAAAGCCATGCCTGTTGGATTGGAAGCCATAGATGGATGCCCGCTTCAACCGACCTTCATCTCTCTGGAAACCAGCAAATTTACTCTTCTTACTACAGATGACCACCAGGAGGAGATTTCCCTGGATGTCATCCATACTCCATCTGTTCAGGTAATTCTAGGACTGCCGTGGTTACAACAACATAATCCGCAACTTGATTGGACTAATAAAGAACCCATCTAATGGAGTCCCCATTGCATCAAGACTTGCTTAAACTCTACTCAAGAGATCTGCAGCCTAATTACTCCCAAAGAGGATAAGAGTGTTCTACCCGAAGTCTATGTCGAATTCAAGGATGTGTTCGATAAGGTACGATCCGAAGTTCTTCCCCCTCATCGCCCTTTCGACTGTCCTATTGATCTCTTGCCAGGTTCCGTCTTACCCAGAGGTAAATCTTATCCCCTGTCTCTACCTGAAACCAAAGCCACGTCGGAGTATATTCAAGAGAATTTAAAGAAAGGTTCCATTTGCAATTCCTCATCCCCAGCCGGAGCAAGGTTTTCTTCGTTAAGAAAACTGATGGTTCTCTTTGCCCTTGCATAGACTATAGGGGTTTAAACAAGATCACCTTATAGAACCGCTACCCACTTCCCCTCATTTCCGAGCTTTTTGATCGCCTCCAAGGAACCACCATCTTTTCGACATTAGATTTGCGTGGTTTAGTCATGCCCTTTGAGCTGTGTAATGCCCCGGCCGTTTTTCAAGAATTTGTTAACGAGATTTTTTGGGACCTCCTGAACCTTTTTGTTATTGTCTATCTAGATGATATTCTAATCTTTTCTAAATCTCTCTCTGAACATATCAAACACACCAAAATGGTCTTATCTCGTCTTCGTGAAAATCGCCTTTATGCTAAATTGAAGAAATGCCAGTTTCATCAGACTTCTACCACATTTCTAGGGTACATTAATTCGGACTCTGGTTTTGCCATGGATCCTGTCAAGCTGAAGGCAGTTCTGGACTGGCCACAACCTACCTCTCTCAAAGCTATCCAGCGTTTTTTAGGATTGGCAAACTACTTTCGTAGATTCCTTCGAAATTTCTCCACCATAGTAGCCCCAATCACAGCCTTAACCAAGAAAGGGGCAGACGCTGCTTCTTGGCCACCCGCTGCGCTCCAGGTGTTCGATCTTCTCAAAAATACTTTTGTCTCTGCCCCCATCTTGGTCCATCCTGACCCCAAACTTCCCTTCACTTTGGAAGTGGATGCTTCCGATGTTGGGGCCGGCACCATATTATGTCAGAGACAGACACCCCAGGCAGAACTACATCCGAGTGCTTTTTTTTCCAAAAACTTTTCGTTAGCAGAACAGAACTATGATGTTGGTAATCGGGAATTATTAGCCATAAAACTCGCTCTACAGGAATGGAGACACCTCCTGGAAGGTACGGAACAACCTATCACCATTCTTACAGACCACAAAAACTTGGCCGTTGTCTTGGAACCCGTCAGGCCCGTTGGTCACTTTTTTTTCCACGTTTTAATTATATTATTTCTTTTATTCCGGGGTCAAAACCAGTTCATAGCCAAAGACAAAACTGAGTGTCAATCCGAGACTATTCTTCCATCTAAATACATCCTGTCCGCTAATTCTTTCGACGTCCTGGACGACATATTGGCGAACCAATCACATATTCCAGAAGGTCTAGAGGTTCCGGATGGATGTCTGTATGCGGCGCCACGTTTTCGCAAGAAAATTTGGGAATGGAGAAATTCTTCTAAATCTGCAGGCCATCCCGGCACCCGAAGGATTACCGATCTCATCAAACGTACTTTTTGGTGGCCCACCATGCAGAAGAACACTGAACTGTTTGTCAAGTCTTGTTTCATATGTGCTCATAACAAGAGCTCTCGCAATAGACCACCTGGACTCTTACGCCCTCTCCCCATACCGGACCGCCCTTGGAGTCACTTGTAAATGGACTTTATTGTTGAATTACCTCCCTGCAAAGGGATGACTACTATCCTCGTTGTTGTCGATCGTTTCTCTAAACAATCTCATTTCATCACTTTAAAAGGTCTTCCCAACTCGGTCACTCTGGCCGATATTTTCACCAAGGAAATCTTTCGCATCCATGGAGTACCCTCGAACATAGTCTCTGATCGAGGCTCACAATTTGTTTCCAAATTTTGGCGTTCTTTTTCCCAGAGGATGGGCATCTCTCTAGATTTTTCATCCGGATACCACCCTCAGACCAACGGTCAGACCGAGAGGACAAATCAAACTCTGGAGCAATACTTGAGATGCTTAATTTCCGACATCCAAGATGACTGGGTGGATGTTCTTCCCTGGGCTGAATTCGCCCACAACTCCCTTAGGAATGAGTCAAGTCGGGAATTTCCATTTTTTGTTCATTACGGATTCCATCCTGCACATCTTCCCATCTCTTCCTTTTCTTCTGGGGTCCCAGCGACTGACAACAGAATTAATTCTCTACGAGAATCCTGGAGGAGAATACAAAAAACTCTTGGAGAGGCCACTCGCAATCAAAAATCTCAGGTGAATCATCATCGGTGCAAGGTACTGGAGCTCAAACCAGGAGACAGGGTGTGGCTTTCCTCGAGGAACATCAGGCTCAAGACACCTACTGTGCTCTCAAATTGGCCCCAAGCTTTTTGGGTCCATACACCGTCCTGGAGAAGATGAATCCGGTTGCATACCGCCTTCAACTTCCCTCTTCCATGAGGATACCATCCGTCTTCCATATCTCTCTGTTGAAGCCTGTGTTCCAAAGTTCACTTTTCCCAGATACCTCTTCTAGTCCTGCTCCTGTTATCATACAAGGACAAGAAGAATACTGTACAAGGGATTTAGTCCAGAAGAAAGTCTTGGATACCTCATCACCAAATACATACTGCCAACCTCATTAAAAGGTTTCACACAAAGTACCCTCTTAAGCCATATTGGAGTTGTTCAGAGGCTGCTCCTCAAAGTAGGGGTACTGTAAGGAATCGGGGAGTGCGTTCCACGAGGCGCACCCTCCTTACCTGATGTCTCGTGTAACCCCGCTGTCCTTACAGTGCGCGCGTTCCCACAGGAGCTTTTCTGATGTCGCGGAGTCTGGCTCCGCCCCCCGCTTGTGAAGCACATCGTCGCATGGCGCGCACACGTGATACGTGTGTACCGCTCTCGAGCTGCGTGTCAACTCTCTTTATTATGCCCACCTGTCTCCTGTGTCTCTCCACCTATCCGTGCCTCCGCATAGGCCGTGCCTCACTCTGCCCCCTCTCTCATTGGTCATGCTCTCCCATATATGCTCAGCTGTGCCACTATCACTTTGGCTGAGCATAGTTCAAGTTAGCGCTGTTCTCCCACTTCGTGGTTTCTTGTCCTGTCTTGCCTTGTCTCTTAGCTCCTTGTTGCAGATTGACCTCCTCTGTACCGACCTGACTTTTACTTTGGACTCCGCACTTCTGGCTTACTGACCTGGCTTACCTCAGACCTTTCGCATCTCTCCAGTCCGGACCATGGCTTATGGACCTACCGGCTCCAACCCCTGACCACGGCTAAACGAGCACTGACCATTCTACCGACTCCTACATCAGACCTAGGTAAGTACCTGACCATTCTACTCTCTCCAATCCTGAACTGGCTGCCAACCATCTGCCCTCCAGACGTGCCCCCGTGGCTGTGGGTGGCGTTTATACCCATTCCCACCTCAGTACTGGGGCCCCGCCTTGTTTGTGGTGAGCACAGCGTTACAGAGGAGATGATAGAGTTGTAGGAGTTGACAAGTTTGTCAGTTTCAGAGGAAGGAGAGAGAAGGGACGTTAGATCTCAGAGCAGAGAGGTCAATTGAGCAAATATCTTGAGAGTAGAGAATATTACAGGTGGGTGGTGAGGGGAATTATTGGTGGTGAATGATCGGAGGTGATGGTCATAGGGGAAGATAGAGAAATCAGCATGGGAACAGTTAGGAATATTGTTTGACTCCAACCTTACATCCAGGTAACACATTGATAGATGAATATTCTATATAAAAATATATACTAAACTGGGTTTTTCCAAGTATTTCTCTTTTTTTTTATTTTTACTTTTGTTAATTGAACCATTTAACTGAGTTCCTTCTGCTTTTAATGGGATATTTTCCTTCTATGTTTATGATGTTGCAATCCGAAGGTATCAGCATCCAAAATCACAGACATTTGACTGAGATTATCGGTATTTTGCCTATACAAGTGCTTTTTCTTTCTTTTTCTTTTGACCTGGTAAGTGGGACTACAACTTCAAACAAACAAAACATGTCCAAATCACTTGACAACATGCCACATTGTTGAACAAATGCTAATACCAATCATTGGGGGGGTGGGGGGGGAGGGGAGGGAGGACGGGAGACAAATGTATGGGCCTGTGGTGGGGGGCACGTGGGAGACTGTATGAGCTTGGTGGAGGAGAGGAGGAGTATGCTTGGGAGCAGGATAAGGTATGGGCATGGGGGAAGGGAGAAGAAGATATGGGTCTGGGGGGGAGAAAGAGGCATGAGAATAGGGGGCAGCTCAGAGCCGAGTGTGGAAGATGGCAGGGGGGACCTCCCACGTGGGCCTACCTGTGGTCCATGGAAGTTCCAAAAAGGGGCCTGCTTGTAACCCACTGATCAGGCCCTACACAGTAGGAAAGCAGACAGGGAGACCTGGGCACCTTTATTCACCAGGCCTAGGACAGCAGTCCCGGCTGTCCGTGCCTATCGGCAGACCTGCCACAGCCTATGCTAATGAGATATACAGTACAATGGCTATTGTTTTTGCATATAATTAACTTTATGGCTATGCGTTAAAGTCCGTTAACAATTTTAATAATGTCTTTTTATTAGAACTGATTTGTCGAAGTTTGCGGATCTGGGCCTTAAAAGGTCATTTACATCTTAACTTGTGTCACCCTACCCCTCAGGGTCATTAGAGGACAGAGGGAAGATGAGACACTTCCCTAGTATATGAAAGCATTTTGATATCCCTCACCCTAACTCTTCTGACCTCCTCTAAATATAAACATATGTATATAGAGATATAAGCATGTATAATACAGTATATACATATGTGAATATATATGTATCCATTTGGGAAAGGACGAACCAAATGTGCCATTCATCAATATCACAAACAACACATAATACGTACCATATTTCCATATTTTAAAAATACCTTTCTTGCACAACAGACCAATTGATCCTCAGAGAAAAAGATGGAATATAGATTCCTATGTCATGCAGTGCTTCATTGTCATGGAATTTCCCTCCTCCTCCTCACAGACAAAAGTTGTATATACAGGATTTTAGTATTTCCTTTCCGGCTCCAGCTCCAATTTGAAGAACTGTAAAAGCTTGAACTCCTTCCAATAATGTGCGGTTTGCACGGTCTCTGCTAGGGAGCCGATTCAAAACAGCCCACACACTGACTGACATGCATTAAATCTTCGGAAATACATATCTCATACAAGCACACATCCAACACTGAAGCAATTACACTAAGGCAAGCTCACACACACACACACACACACACACACACACACACACACACACACACACACACACACACACACACACACACACACACACACACACACACACACACACACACATCTCCAGTGTTAATTTTATTATGTACTGTAGCTTTGTCAGCAGAGAGGTTAACCCTTTGCTGGCAGGGGATCCAGCAATGCATTACGGAGCATGGAGTTTAAGAAGTATAATTTTTTTGGTGCGACCTGTCCTATCCTATAGAAGGTGTCACATCAGCTCATTGGCAGTGGTAGCTTTTCAGCTGTCCAAAATTGTTATAGGTGAGGGCACACTTTCTCTGTTTAAAGAAAGAATGGAGAGTATCCTGGGACTCCACACCTCTGTATTTGTTGATGATCAAATGCGAGTCGCTATTAATCTGTATACAACATTAGTCTTGGACATTTTCAGGATGGGGAGGAAGGACATAAGAAAATACATTGAAAGACTCTTAATGTAATTAGATTCCTAAAACAGGGGCAAGGCCGGCACCAGGGGGGTTTCTCTCTCTTTTGTAAAATGGGCCCCAACGTAGAAGGGGGTCCACAAAATGCCACATCTTGTTTTTCTGATCTGCAGCTACTTTTTTGACCCATTAATTCCTGGGGTAGCACTGTCACGATGTCACTCTGGTCCTTTATGAGGTTACTTTGGTCCACATAGGACTGACCCTTTAACTCACTGTATGTCACTATCATTAGGTAACTTTGCACTTGTATGGGACTAACCCTTTAACCCAATAAATGTGTTGTGGTCATTAGCTCACCTTATCCCCAGCAGGACTGACCATTTAACCCATTAAATATCTCACTGTTATTAGGTCACTTTGGTCCTGCATTAAACAGTCACCTGGGTGTAGTTGTGAGGGGTGTAGTAGGCTTGTCACTAAGCAACCAGAAGGGCCCATCATGGACAGAGAAAACAGGCTCCACATTTTCTGGAGCTTGCCCTAGTCGTGGTTTCCCCACACAATCCTTAGGGACTCTCAGCCAAACCATGATTTTAGAATAAACACTATTACTAGGCAGATACATTCACCTGGAGATGATAACCTAAAAATCTAGAGCAGTGGTTTATGGGTATATGTAGGCGAGGTCAGATCAGATTCCACACATGCAATTTTTAGGGTAAACCAAACTTGAGTGATTTTATTCTCCACAAAACAGCAACCAAAACCTTGGGGCTACTGCCCCTTTAAGGCAAAATATAAATCATAAATTAAATACACTACACTTTGCTGCAGCTCTTTCTAACGACAGCTGGCCTACTAAACTGGTTACCAACTCCCAAACATAGAAACAATATTAGCAAGACAGGAAACAGTATTGAAAGTCTTATCGACATTGATGCTGGTCCAGCGTCTCCGATTTCTCCAGCTGCAAGCTTTGAAGTCTTGCTGCTCCCAGGAAGTCTTTTGCCCTTCTTTGTGTGCAGGCTTCTCTGGTGTGTGAGGCTTTGGGTTCTTCATGGTTGCCAGGCAAAATCCACTGTTCAACCATCCTGGATCCCTGCGGGCGGGAGCTCTGTCTGTGATCCTCCTAACAGACTCCAAACAGGGACAGTGACAGGTTCTCATTTCCTGCCTTTTATACCTGTTCAATCAGGAGTTTCACCGCCCCCTCCCCCTCCCCCACGCATAAAACCCGACACCAGTGCAGTTTCCTGCCGTGTAAAGGGAGTTTAACCCCTGGACTCCATTACTGTATATTACCAAAAAATGGCATTCTCACCAGTGAGACTCCATTAAAGTCTATAAAACTGTTTATGCTAAAATATCAGTGAGACTGACTCTTAATCAGAAACTTGACTAGAAACTCAACGAGATTCCGTTTTGACATTATCTGCTCATCTGTGTTTGTAAATGAATTTTTACTTTGAATGAATAAAAGTTGAAGATGACAGTTATGGGATAGCCGATCCTGAACAGTTTCTTAGTTTGCTCATGGAAGAAATAATCCTCATGCGGTTTTCAACAAGCATCAACATTTGTATATTACTGAAAAAAGAACTGCGACCAGATTGGTTCTCGTCTAAACTGGAGGTAAAACAACCACTTGGCACATCTCCGAAGGTCAATGTTTCATGAAACACATTAGGCTCTGTGTTATCAGGAGGTGCTAAACACAGCAAACACTGAAGACCAGCAGTGGGTATGTTAACATGCACTGAGTAATTGTTCTCAATGTGAGTTTATTAGTTACAACATGACTTATTGTTTCCTAAGTTATATGTAAGTGGTTGGTTGCTTTCTTACTTCATGTTAACCTGTTACTGAACAATACTGGGCTGTTTTATGCTCTATTCTTGTTTTGCCGTGAGTTTTCGCTTGTGACACCTCTGCTTTTGCCCACCCTTTAACCTAGACAAGGGGTGCAGACAAAGATATGCTTTTAAGGGCATGGATTAACTCTGCTCAAACGTCCGAGAGGACTAAAGGTGTGTAATTATCACAGTCCCAAACAACTGAGGTAGGGCGGTGCTCACAGGGAATAAGGTAATTTGTTTACTAGTGTAGCCCTCTTTCCCCCACCCTCTGGGAAAAGGTGTTGCTACTACTGTGTTCTGTGGCTGCTGTATCATACCTGGTGGTAAACAGGAGGCAGGAGATTTCCGCGATGGTGTGGGGAGGACATCAGTCACAAGGGTAGTTCTTTAGTGGTCAGCGCCTACAGTCCAAGAGGATCCTGAGGCTTCAGGATGTACCTCATGAACACATCTTCTGTTATCACTAGCCATGCTTCAAGGACTACACCAGTTGTTGGTATGACTGAGGTTTATTTAGCCACGAGGTACATGCACTGGATCACATATCTTCTGTCCCCTATCCCCTAGGGATTAGGCCTCAGTACACTCCTCTAGCAGGGGAACTATCTTCAGTGTCTGCACACTCTGAAATCTCTTCCAGAATTCTCTCACTCACTAACTACTCTACACTACATAGAAGACCCCTCCTTCCCTGGGGAGTGGCTAGTAAGCCGGCCTATTCACTGTTATAGACCCCCCCCCTTACAATCACAGGCTAGTCCTGAACTTTATTGAACATATACAATGAACAATATAACATACCCAGCATAGTGTACTGCTAACAGTCACCACTTATTAAAAGGGACTTGTGGTGAAACGTACGTCGGGTACGTCTGGCGTCATCTCACCTGTGACGTTGGCTTGTCGGAGAGGCGAGGGCGATCAGTTGTCAGAGCATTTCGGAGATTGCAGCCGTGGGCAACAAGAACGCTCTGACAGCTAGAATTCATATACTATGTTACAGTTTGTGATCAGGGATGTTACTAATACAAGTCGCCCTTGCAACTGTAGATGTTCTGTAGATGTTCTGGTAACTGATGGTCAGAGCGTTTCGGAGACTGCAGCCGTGGGCAGCAAGAATGTTCTGACAGCCAATATATACACAATGCTAGTGTTGCGATCAGGACATAGTACTAATACAAAGTAGTCTGTTTTAAAGTTTCAAACTGTTCATAAAGCTTTCTAGCAGGGCAAGCACTTCTATGTTCTTATCTGACGTTCTGTGTGCTACCCCATTCCAAACAGAAAAAATATATATATCTGTTTGGTGGTGAGAGGCATAAACAAACACTGCCTGCTCACTACTCTGGGTTATCAGGTGTATTTATAGGTTACAATGTTCCAACACTAATAGCCCTATATACATATATGTGTTAAATGGTGGGAGACACAAATTATCATTGCCTGCTCACCATTTGGAGCTATTAAGTGTACTAAATAGGGACACGTTTCTAAACACTATTAACCCTTTAGCGCTTTATTGTAACAGTAATTTAAAGTGCAGGTTCATCAGGCATCACAGAGTAATCAGCAGGGATAGTGTAAATTTGCTATCCTCTCTAGAGGAATTCTTAGTGCTCAACATAGTGGTGGGTGTTAAAACATTATCTATTGAGACAGACTTACACCACCAACACATCCAAGTGTTAGCACATATACGCCCACACGCCTTACTCCGGTTTTATTATTTTATTTGTCGTCCGTATATCGTCTTTGCCAGTTCCTCTGGGTAGAAGGATATACATAGAACTACAGCAAGACAAGTAAACCCAGTTATGGGCACTCAGATCCCCTACATGGATGTAATATTACATAATTAAAATATCATTTATTAACATAAATCCTCTAAAATAATGGTGGTATAAAAACAACGACGCAGAGTTGGATTCCTCAATGAGCCTTGTAGGTTTTGGAATCTATACAATAGTGAAGGAGTAAGGTACACTATAATGCTCAATCTCCTTTGGTATAATAACCAGTTGTTGCTAATCTAATATCCCGTCAGTAAGAACAGGGATAAGAGTGTGTAAACACCCAAACAATGCCTAAGGGTTAATAGACTCAGTATAGTGATACCAAGTTAGAGTAGTCTAGACCAGGGGGGCGCAAACTTTTTTCCCTGCGCCCCCCTACTGGCGGACCCCTCACTCCCGCGCCCCCCCCTAACCTCCACTTACCTACGTCACATGACCTCGCGGCGTCATTTTGATGCCGCGTTGCCATGGCGACGCAGGAAGGAAGCCGCCGGAGCCTAGGTAAGTAAAGGTTTACAGATGCCCCGCAGCTCCCCCGGCACTTAATTTAAGTGCCTTCAGGAAGCGCGCGTGGCCTCTGTAAACCCCGCGCCCCCCCGCTTACAGTCTCGTGCCCCCCCGGGGGGTCGCGCCCCCCAGTTTGCGCACCGCTGGTCTAGACAGCTTGGCAAATGAATACTGTATGTAGATGCTTTTATGGTATTTAACCAGCTAGGTCATACAGTTAGTCTGGGTACATATATATATATGCTCGGCAGTATCATATGAATGAAGCTTTAAATATTCATAAATGTGATCAATAGTGGTAATATCTATACTGTGTGTCCTAATCCTATAGGCATAAGTCAAAGTGAAGTCCCTATAATATTGGATAGACTTAGTAACCACAGCTCCTGCTCGCTAAGGTAATGCAGCTTGTTGTTCCTCAGCTTGTAGGGCTCATGAGGTTATTCCTGGTCGATGCCCCAGGGTGAACCTGCATCGCCTCGCAGGGCTCAATCATTAGCTGCCACTTGTATATTCACGTGGTAGCCAGTGTACTATAGTATATACCTTAGCCACCAATAAATTATAGTGCCTGCCTGGTACAAATATAATCTCTATTGTTGGAATTAATGGGGTCTAGGTGCAAACCTTCTTACACCAAATATCAACCCCTAAATGGTGGCAACTCACTGTATAATATAATGATGATTCCCTAGATGAATATAACAGCAGATATCTTGTACAAAGTATCCGCAAAGTCTCCACTTGAAACTGACACTGTTACTCAGTATAAATAAACAGTGTAGCTGAATATCGCAAAGTGGTCATATTCAGCAGGTTAGTGTGTGAACTCCAGAGGACTTCTACTTTTAACCAGTGTGTTAAAACACCCCCTAGGTTGCTCAGCTTGCCTGGAGGCTATTTTGCCGAGTCTTTCTATGTGCAGGGAAGCGCTGGTGAGTCCATCTCTCCACCTTGCGCTATCCTGTTGGATTCCCTGCTCGTGCACGTGAATGTGCATATATCGCCGACGCGCGCGTTTCGCGTGTAGCCACGCTTTCTCAGGGCATAAGGGGGGGGGGGGAGGGGGATTCCCCGGCCCAGTCCAATCCTGGGAGCGTTTTAAAGCCGCGTTCCAAAAGGATTGCATAACAAATTAACTCATTGTGTGCCTGATCATTCCCTTAGAACCTACAGTGTCATTCCTATTGTTGTTAACAATTCTGTTTTCTTACAGGTATCTGGCACACATCTCCCAGCTTAGAATTGATAAAGCATCTATAAATTTAGAAAAGGTAAATAGAGGAGATATTATTTTTTTACCTGTTCACCACGTGGATGGACAGACAGAAGCAGCTGTGAGAAGCAGTGTCAGATTTATTTATAAAATGTTTTACCAGGAAGTAATACATCGAGAGTTACCTCTTGTTTTATAAAAACGGTAAAATGTAAGTATGGAATTTATTAATACATTAGCAAATGTTAGTAATATGGTGTTTAATTTCTTAACTCGTACGTCTTCAGATGCAGAGTTATGGTGTCCCTTGTGGGACCAATTACACAAGGAAAACCAATGAATTGAGAATAAATTACTGCCCATAGGTAAAGAAAAAAATCTAAGAAATGTAATGGAAATTGTAAAACATTTTAATTTAAGGATTTTCAAAGATGAGAAGTTGCATGTTGTAACTTCTAAGACAGATTTTTATTTTAAACTGGGATATTTTAAATAAACACATACATGATTTAGAAATGATTGAAGCATGTAGTATCAGATATGTGTGTTCAGGAGAAAGAGATACATTTTTTTGCTTCATATACTGTATGCCTAACATTAGTACAGATCTGAATGTTGGTGATAAAGATTAAATTGATTTGAAACAAAAAAAGTATCTTAATAAGACAGATTTAAGTGTAACATGGTAAGTCTACTCTACCTGTTTTCCCCCCTGCTATGTAAGGCCCTAATAAGTTCAGTGCATTAACAGGTTAATCAATGGGCTTTTGTCCCCCCTGCAGGCTCCTCTGTGATGGCAGAGGTGAGGTGGTGACTCATGGCCTGGGTAAGTCTATCAGTATAGGTCTAGACCCTGAGCCTGCCCCTTCTGAACCCTAATCAGGGGAGTATCCAAATTTAGTATTCAGTCATGCTCTGGAGAGAGAGAGGAGAGAATCAGACTCTCCCATTGCGAGGATGAGCTGGCCCACCCCAGGCATAGGCTTGGGGAACATCAGACTCATTACCCCCTACTACCGGGGTAGGCACCCTCTAGATGTCGGAGACTTCAGAGACCATACAGCACTGTAAGAAGAGTTGCAGTGGCTGTCTATGATGCTGCTAATAAAGGATCCTGGTTCTACTATATTCCCCTGTCTGAGTGTCAGTCATTGGACAGGGGGGAGAGGGATCCCATGGTGGTGGCTGATATTCAGAGCACCCTGGATCCCACTACAGCTGGAGGCGCTGAAAGATCTACAGAGAAGAAGAACCTAAGCCTGTCCTGGTCTCCACATTACCGCAGACAGCTCAGTATCTCCTGCTCCAAACAGGTAGTGCACCACACACACGTAGCATAGGGTGTGCAGTCTCCCAATTTCCCAGGGGGGGGGGGGAGAAACAGTGCTACATAAGAATTCATGAACAATTAATGGAACTTGATGAAGAGAATAATACCAGACTTAAAATCTCAGAAATTGATAAAGGCACAGATTGCTATTATGGCACTCAACGGGTTAACACACCATGGGGCAGTCAAATTACACACACAGTTCAAAAGAACAGGAATGATTACAACACATGGAGTGAAATGTTTCCATTGCAAAAGACCAGGTCATATGAAAAAGAATTGTGTACAATTTTAAAACCAACAGAAAAGTTTGGGGAAAGAGAATGGATTTGTTCAGCCAACAGCTCCTCCTAGGCAAACACAAAAATCTCCATATGCACCACTTGTTAAACAGATTAGAAAAATTGTGGCCAGTTGTACAGACTCCAATGATTTTACACAAAAGCAGGGTTCAATTTGTAACACAATTCACCAAGGTAGACTATTTAATTCAACATGGCTAGAAAATCTGAAATCACGTCCTTTTGGAGTATTAACCCCAGTAAGGTTGGACATAGAAGGAAGACCTTTTGTTAAGGGAATCTTAGTTTTAGTAGGTTATGATACAGAGTTTCTGATTGATGCGGGGGCACCATTAGGAGTGACAAGACAAAAGTTACCATTACTGCCAGGGGCACCTCTGTGTACCAGTGTAGGATTTAATGGTAAGGGAAATTCCACTGCTACTTTCGTATCTGATGTGTATCTAGAAATACCAGGATATTTACAGACTAAAATTGATATTTCGCACAGTGAAGGTTTTAATAACATCGTTGGTACAGATATCATGCAAAAACAAGGATGGCTTGTGGATTTAGGAAATAAAGTAATCTGGAAGGATTCGAAGGGCAGAAATCCTGTATTGTTAGATCCTTCCGAATATGATAATGTAGGAAGTGTTTGTACAGTTGGATTGATCGCTAGTGATTATCAGTGGTCTGATGTTAGTGATAATTCCTATCTCAAACAGATTTCCAACATTGTGGGACAGAATAAAAATGATTGTAGGAGATTAAAAAATATAATGGTTGATGTACAGGGACCAGATGCTCCACCTCAATGTTGGTACAGGTTGCCACATAAAGTGATGGGTTGAATTGCAGACATTATTTGTGATTTGGAATAAAGAGGTGTTATACGGCAAGCTAATCCTAAATGCAATAATCCTCTTTAGCCATTTAAGAATCAGATGGCACCTGGAGATTGACTATTGATTTGATAATGCCAACCAAGTATACTCCACCTTCAACTCATGTAGTTGCAGAAACTCCAGATATGATGTCACAATTAAGGGCAGATGCACAGGTATTTTCAGTACTACAGTAGATGTCATACATGGATTCTTTGGTGTAGAGTTGGTACAAAGTTGTCAACATAAGTTTGATTTACTTTCCAGAATCAACAGTATGTTTTCAATGTTTTGCCTCAGAGATTTCACTGTTCACCTACTGTACTCACTTTCACCATGCTTTAGCTAAAATCTTGTCAAGGGTTTCAAGACCAGAGAGCCTGCTCTGTTCATCATTTTACTTCTGCTTAAACATCATCATTGGAAGCAGCACAGCCTGTCAACCACTCCTAGGATATGTGAGTACTTGCTTATTATTTAGGGGAACCTGCCAATGAGACTGATTGTGGGTGGGCTTGTACCACCTACCACCTGTCTTCAGGAGGATAGTACCCATTGGTCATTATGTATTACCATTAATATCATTACTCATTACTATTACCTTGGATGAAGTGGTTTTGGCTTTACCATATTTTTGATTTTCCTGGCATTGGAGCGCTTTAGCTAATTTTTCTATCTTGCTACAGTATGTGGATGATATGTTATTGCAGACTGAGACAGTAGAGGAACATTTGGTTCTTTTTACATAATGTTTGGTGTTAT
Organism: Ascaphus truei; assembly: GCF_040206685.1. Taxonomy (NCBI): domain Eukaryota; kingdom Metazoa; phylum Chordata; class Amphibia; order Anura; family Ascaphidae; genus Ascaphus; species Ascaphus truei. The sequence goes on along the minus strand of NC_134483.1, from coordinate 520,322,846 downwards.
TACAGGAATCTGGGTTCAAATTTTACAAACGTAAAGTAAAACTTTTACAGTCAGAAGTACAATTTCCTGGTGTACTTATTGCTCCAGGTGAAAAGACAACAATGCAGGAAAGATTTAAAGCTATTTCTTCCCTCCATTTTACTCCTCAATAAAGCACCATGTTGTGTGAAACGCGTAGGAGGGTCCATACCTCCTTGTTTGTCATGTGTGATAGACAATAAATATTTTTCTATTTTTATACACCTGTCTCCCTGGGCAGTGCGCTGCTTTTTGCATTTATTTGCATATTTTTTGCCCTCCATGTACCAACTACTCATAAGGCATTGAGACAATTTTTGGGATTGGTAAACATTACTAGAGGTTTCATGGAGGGATTTGCTGAAAAAGCCAAACCTTTATATGATCTTCTAAAAGTTAATTCTTTATAGAGTAGAAAAAGAAAGAGTTTTACTTCCTATGACAGTACTAGGAATACCCGTTATCAATGTTAAATTATTATACTATAATATCCAATATCCTGATTTTGTTTTTGACACAATTACAGCAAGAATTGAACAAATTGATCTTTCTGCTTGTTTACATTGTAATTATAAAATAATTTGTTCACCACACCAAGCAAAGCCTATTTATCATTCATGCTTTCATAATCATACTTCATGTTTAGGTCGTATTGAGACAGTAAATACATTTGACAATCTTGTTACTCCGTTAGAGAAAGGAAGGGTACAGTATGTATACAGGTTATGTCAGAAACAAATAGTTAAAGCTTTCTTTCCTATGTGTACACATTCTGGGAGTTTATTAAAAGGATTGTATTGTATTGGAAATCAAATAGGAATATATTTACGTGAGATCCAGGTCAATATGACGCACATTCTCTCGCGCGATGCAAATATACTGTAGTTCAATTACAATTTAATATATCTCAAATATATCTCGAATAAATGAGTTTCCTTGGGAGAAATGGACTGAAGAAATTAAGAAAGATGAAGATTTACTTCAGGTTTTACAAAAACAATTAAAAGAAGCAGAAATTGTTTTTCAACATGAACAAGGTAAATTGCATGAAATAAAACATGAATGATTGGTAATGTCAGGATCTGCTTGGGGGAATAAGTTTTAAAAAATCTGTTACAATGTTATCAAAATCTTACGTAGGATCAGCTTTGGGTCATTTTTTTCATTCTTCCTTTCATAATTTTTACTTTGTGTGGCTTTATCATGTATTGTTTTTCAAGAATTTTTATATGTATTACGAAAAGAATGTATACAGAGATAAAGGTAGAAATTATTCAAGGAGAAATAACATTGAAAAAAAATGATAGACAGGAATTTACTCAAGACATCACATTTCTCCAGCGAGAATTCTTTACTTTACAATGATCTTTTGTCATACAGTCTTTGTAATCTTTCACTGTGATACGTATGGTGGATGATTGTTGCAGGGACTTTATTTACAATTTGATTAAAAATCAAAGGGGCTGTTAGAGATTCCTTTATTTTTTTATTTTAATTATGACTGAGGAAGACATTTGCAACATAGACGATTTCTGATTGTAAAGAATGTGGCTAGTTTCAATTTTAAATAAGCAGTAGATAATATTCCAAGAAGGTTATTTGAAGTAAAGAGGTGAGGCTAACTCTAAAGCCACACTCTAAAGTTAGAGTTAGGGAATAGATGATATGACAGATAGCTGACATGGCCTATCTGAGAAGGATTCGGCCAATGTTTTTCAATGTTAGACAAGGGTGGCTACAAATAATTGGCTTAGATTTACTACATACAAGCAACTGTTGGTAAGAAATGATCGGTGATATTTGGGGACTATGACGAAATGACGTCTCCTTATCTGAATATGACGTTTGTTCTCCTTATCTGAAAAGTCACTAGTCATACAGTACATTATGTCACATAGATTCAGATAGACATATGGTGATGTCTTATTCAGAGATAACTTAAAATAGCAAACACTGCTTGTGTGGCTTTTCTCTGTATAAAAAGGCTAGAATCTCTTCTTCTTTTTTTCTACAGGCTAGAATATCAGATTAGAAGCAGGGAAAGAGGGATTCCATCCAGAAAGGAAGAACAGATGACAAATATCCATCTTTGAAAAGCATATTACATATTTGATGTCAACTACCATATATTTGCTACTGTATATGTAAGTAATAACTTCGGGCAATAAAAGTGATTTTTGTGTGGTAAACCGGATGCGGAATGGTTATAGAAAAGATATGATGTATTAAAGACGATTCAACATTGGCCAGCCACCAGAATCAGTTTTTATTCGTCTTGGATAAGAGGGGAGGATATTGCAGGATATTATAAAAAAATATCCCAGATCCAAGATATCAGGAGTTTTTTTGTGTGTGCTAATCCAGATGCAGAATTATTATATCTACAAAATATATGATGTATTGAAGACGATTCAGCAATCTTCTAGTTATATGACTTTTGAAGCTCCCCAAAGCAAAACATTTCAGGGAAATAAACCATTGGAATGGAGGGTCCTCTGCAATCATCACCATTTTAGGTCCACAATAAGCCATTCTCAGTGTTGAGGGAGTCATCCTCACTAGTCTTCTACTAGCTGTCAAATGATGTGTTATAGAGAGCTGTGGCCCTAAATATGGATTTTGCTATGAAACACATCAAAAATCAATGAGTCTATTTGTTTGCTTATGTGCTTCCCACTCTACATGAAAGCGTTGAACATCATAATATCTTGCAGTTGGCATCATCATATCTTGTAAACAGTGGAAACACTCAGACCTATCAAGCTCTTAAGAAGACTTATGGTGTCACGTGTATCACTGTTTGTGTTCACTGATTGTTGGGGTAGGTATAGGCCCTTCCTATTAGCCTTTATAAGCAAGCTTCTCTGCACTATCAGCCTGTATTGCTATTTTGTAACATCCACCTCCCCTCTTCCATCTCTTCAACTTATTTAAGGGTGGACTCTCTTTCAGGCTCTACCTTCCTAACCACTCAGGTCAAAACTTCATAATTGAATAATCTATCAAGCTAAACATCCTTCTTTGGCTGTAGGCTGCACCCACAATCTTCTGTATCCTCAGTATTTTCTTTATTTATTGGTCTGATCATTTAAGGATGCCGAGTCTGACCTTCCGAGATCTTAGGTCTGGCCCGAATAAAAATAATGTTTTGGGTGGGATCATGCAGCCCAGTTACGTAACTGTGGTTAGCAGTCTTCATAAAACCTTGCTATGAAGAGAAGTGGAAGTAGGAATATTTTTAGGTCTTTAAAAAGGGCAAGGATGTAGAATATCCCAGATCCGCAGAACTTAGTTAAGTGACTTAACATGACGCTTACTTAAGTTAACAAAGTTAACACATAGGTCTCTTTCTCTCACTCTCCATATTTCAGGGTCTGGATGGCTAAGACATACTTAAGGTATTATTGGACGCTAGTGCAACATTTGCATGGAATTAGCTTTCTGGTTACGCGTTAACCTCAGGGAAAGTAAACTACTGATTTAGGTAATGTGACATTTTGAGCTCTGATTTAATGGAGCTCTGTGGATCTGGCCCCAAAGGTTTAGCAAAGAGTTAAAAAGATGGAGCTTTAATACCCAGCAGGTCATACAAACAAAATTGATTCAGCTTGCACTTTTCCCTTTGTGTCATTCTGTAGCACTTGATAAAATCCAGAACAATGTCAAGTAGGAAGATTAGCTGTGCTAAACATGTTTATTGGAGACAAAATACGAACTGCAAATTGCCTAGCAGCTGAAAAATCTGCTATTGTATTGCAGAATAAAGCTAGTCATTATAAAGTGTGTTATTATAAAATGCGTGTGACATTCAATATGATAAAATAAACTGTAAAATAATGGGTAAGGAGTTTGGACTGTGTGGTTTGTCTATTGTTTAGGATTATGGAAACGTTCAATGTAACAATGCTAAGCTTGAAGACACTGGATGACAGATTCATTTTCAATCTATTCAATATAAATTATGGGTAGTAATATTTGGGTGAATTGTTCAATACATATTTGCCTACATACAGTACATATCTGTCTTGCTACCAGCTGCCCAACAAACAAGCTGATCCAGGGTTACGAAATCTTCAAACAATAAGATTATCTGCAGCACTAGTGGTTGAATGGGGCCATGTGGTTGGCCAAGCCAAGAAATGAAATAGTGTGTGAATTCATACTAAAATAAGAAAATAAATCTGCTACCCACCTTTAACTTTTAAATTGGGGAGGTGCACCTTTAGTTTATTAGGTGGTGCTCATCTCTTAGAAATATATATTTAAAAAATAAATTAAAAAAAGAAAGAGAGAAGGAGATTCTCAGCACTGTAATCACCTCCCAAATGAATGAGTTAATCAGTGTCTCGGTAACTTATGACAAGATATAACGAACACCAAATATCTGGGTTGAACTGAACGAGGCTTAGATATAATAAAATATATTTATTCCTTAAAAAGGTGAACACAGCAATATAGTACAATTAACAAGCAAGAAGGTAACACTTACTTAGGGTTGGGGAATGAAGAAATATCAGATAGCAATTCTCCAGCAATCGGGTGACATTCCAGATGAAATCAGAAGAACTACACTGTAGAGTTGACACAGTTTATATACCTTTGTAACCCTATTCTTAACATTGAATACAGACTATTGGTGAACAATTATCTGTATCCAATCCCTAACGTGGAAACACAGTTTAACCCATGCCCCCCAGCTAGTTAGCCCATGCGTACTGGGACCCTGAGGGTCTTATTTCTGTAGCCCCATAATTAAATCAGGGGCGACGACCAGTCTACCAGATTAAGTATCTGGCAGGATCTTCATTGTTTGTAGGTGTAGATATAACACTTACAAACCACTCCAGTTTGATGCTTCTCCGCCCTCAGGTAAACAGTTAGAGTGGCAGAGTCTTTTGATCAGTACTTGGTTCCTAGTGTAAACAATCAGGGCAGGTAACTTTTGATTACAGGGCTTATGCAAAATCATCCAGCTGCCCTTCCTGACCTATTAGCATAGCAGATGGAGTCTGCATTTTCAGAGCAGATCCAAAATACCATATACACTTTAATATCTTCACATATTAATAAGTTCCGTTCTGGTGGGCCCAGTGGGTCGAAATTTGCCAGTTTTTAATGCCTACAGTGACTCTACATATTGGCCAAATTTCAACTCTCTGCGACCTCCAGAACCGGAGATACAGAAATGCACTTTAAAACATTTTTAAAATACAGGATTATAATGAAACATGGGAACAGGGGAACATACATTTTCCTGACATGACAAGGTGTAAGCCACATTCCTGGACCGCAGTCCAGTTAACCCCTTGCCTCCCTGGTGAGGTCAGGGGTGGCCATATGGGGTGCAACCCCTTTAATACCGGGCCAACCCCCTCTTCCTCTACAATCAGTAAATATTATAGTAATGTTCCTTTATTCAGCCCACTCTTATACATACAATAGAAAAAATGTGTGATGCTCTAAAGACAAAACTGAGATGTAAGGCAATAATGAATATAATAAGAAGACAACCTTTAAGCATATGAATGTCCTGATGGATCTAGTCAGGTAATGAGCTATCCCACAAAGCACAGAGGTAAGGATAATTACCAGTTGATGACCAGAAGACAAACGATCCTTTGAATGTAATTGAGGTAAAGCTGGAACGGACTCACTTGGGAAAGTTGATCCGCGATAAACAGCAAGTCCACTGTTATACATATCATACAAAAATATACCCCAAAAAAAGAATACTGATGCCAGTCACAAATACATACAATATTTAAAATAACCCTGCACAATTAGACATTGAGTATTTCATATTTATAAATCAGTATTTCTTTTTAGGTAAACAGTGATAAAAGGTTAAAGCGCAAATCGCCCTTTCAATTTAAAAATGTAATTACCAACCTTAGTGACAAGTGAGACAAAAAAAATATATAATGGAATACGTCACAAGCAATAAAACCATTGGGGGTTAGTGCAACTCTGATGAAAAATACCTTTTCCAATCGCCTTAAGGGATATACAGTTGTGTGAAAAAGAAAGTACACCCTCTTTGAATTCCATGGTTTTACATATCAGGACATAATGACAATCATCTGTTCCTTAGCAGGTCTTAAAATTAGGTAAATACAACCTCAGATGAACAACAACACATGACATATTACACTGTGTCAGGATTTATTTAAGAAATATAAAGCCAAAATGGAGAAGCCATGTGTGAAAAACTAAGTACACCTTTACTGCTTCCATAGGAATTAAGATGCTAAGTAGCAGACAGGTGCTGCTAATCAAATCCCCTTGATTAATTGATCATCAACAAGTGTGGCCACCTCTATAAAAGCCAAAGTTTTAGCAGTTTGCTGGTCTGGAGCATTCAGATTTGTGTCAACACAATGCCAAGGAGGAAAGACATCAGCAATGACCTTAGAGAAGCAATTGTTGCTGCTCATCAATCTGGGAATGGTTATAAGGCCATTTCCAAACAATTTAAAGTCCATCATTCTACAGTGAGAAAGATTATTCAAAAGTGGCAAACATCCAAGACAGTTGCCAATCTTCCCAGGAGTGGACGTCCCAGCAAATTCCCCCCAAGGTCAGACCGTGCAATGCTCAGAGAAATTGCAAAAAAAACAAGAGTTACATCTCAGATTCTACAGGCCTCAGTTAGCATGTTAAATGTTAAAGTTCATGACCGTACAATTAGAAAAAGACTGAACAAGTATGGTTTGTTTGGAAGGGTTGCCAGGAGAAAGCCTCTTCTCTCTAAAAAGAACATGGCAGCATGGCTTATGTTTGCAAAGTTGCATCTGAACAAACCACAAGACTTCTGGAACAATGTCCTTTGGACAGACGAGACCAAAGTGGAGATGTTTGGCCACAATGCACAGCGCCACGTTTGGCGAAACCCAAACACAGCATATCAGCACAAACCCCTCATACCAACTGTCAAGCACGGGGGTGGAGGAGTGATGATTTGGGCTTGTTTTGCAGCCACAGGACCTGGGAACCTTGCAGTCATTGAGTCGACCATGAACTCCTCTGTATACCAAAGTATTCTAAAGTAAAATGTGAGGCCATCTGTCCGACAGCTAAAGCTTGGCCGTAATTGGGTCATACAACAGGACAATGACCCCAAGCACACCAGCAAATCTACAACAGAATGGCTGAAAAAGAAAATAATCAAGGTGTTGCAATGGCCAGTCAAAGTCCAGACCTCAACCCGATTGAAATGCTGTGGCTGGACCTTAAAGGAGCTGTGCATAAAGAAATGCCCACAAACCTCAATGAACTGAAGCAACGTTGTAAAGAAGAGTGGGCCAAAATTCCCCCACAATGATGTGAGAGACTGATAAAGTCATACAGAAAACGGTTACTTCACATTATTGCTGCTAAAGGTGGTTCTACAAGCTATTGAATCATAAGGTATACTTAGTTTTTCACACATAGCTTCTCCATTTTGGCTTTATTTTTGTTAAATAAATCATGACGGAGTAATATGTCATGTGTTGTTGTTCATCTGAGGTTGTAATTAAAAGCACTAATGTTAAACCTAAATATAACCAATATTATATAGAAAATGCATTCTGCAGCCTAAGTGATATGGGGAATCTCAACCCCCAAGAAGTATCAGCCATGGAGCTACTCATATGCTTCCTTAAGCAGGTGTCTTAAGATGGATCTTGAAGGTGGATAGAGAGGGTGCTAGTCGGATATTGAGGGGAAGGGCATTCCAGAGGTGTGGACAGTCAGTGAGAAAGTTTTAAGGCGGGAGAGGGCTATAAATACAAAAGGGGTTAAAACAAGACATCCTTGAGCAGAACGCAAGCGTCAGGATGGTATACAGTGAGAAATTAGGGCTGAGATGTAAAGAAGAGCAGAGGAGTGTAAAGCTTTAAAAGTGAGGAGGGAATTGAGTGTGTGATAGAGGATTTTATAGGAAGTCAGGAGAGGAATATCAGCAGGGGAGACGCTGAGACAGATTTAGGAAAGAGTAGAGTGATTCTGGCAGCAGCATTTAGGATAGATTGTAGGGGTGACAGGTGAGAGGCAGGAAGACCGGACAGCAGGAAGTTACAGTAATCGAGATGGGAGAGAATGAGGGCCTGAGTCAGAGTTTTAGCAGTCGAGCAACAGAGGAAAAGGCGTATCTTTGTAATATTGAGGAAGAAAGAAATGACAGGTTTTAGCTACCATTTGAATATGCTAGGGGAATGTGAGAGAGGAGTCGAGTGTGACCCCCTAGGCTGCGTTTATACTACTGACTACAGCGACGGCAACGCTACCCATTACGTCACACATCGCTGTAGCGAAAGTTGCACACTTGTGTGCGATGTAGCTGCCAGCAAGGGGCTATGTGATTGGCTGCTGCCAGTCATGTGGTGCGGTTGTCTCTGGAAATCTCAAATTATATTGACAGCGACAGCAATTTTGGTCACTGTGACATCACACATTGTCGTCGCCGTCGCGCCCACTTAGGCCGGTCGCTATGGACTACATTAAGTTGCTTTGCAGCTGAATGCCGTCGCTGTAGCCAGTACTATAAATGCAGTCCTATGCAGTGGGCTACTGGGTGGAAGATATTGCTTCCAACATTAAAATCGAAGGAGGTAGTAGGGCCAGGTTTGGGAGGAAATATGAGAGGTTCAGTTTTTGACATGTTAAGTTGAAGTCGGCGGAGGGCCATCCAGGATGATATAGCAGAAACTTTAGTCTGTACAGCAGGTGTAAGGTCAGGGGTTCAAAAGTACATTTGCTTGTCATCAGCATAGAGGTGATATTTGAACCCAAGAGATGTGATTAGGTCACCTAGAGAGAGTGTGAAATGAGAAAAGAGGAGAGGTCCCAGGACAGAGCCCTGGGGTACCCCCACAGGGAGATCAATGGAGGAGGAGGTGGTGTTAGCAAAAGAGATACTGAAAGTACGATGGGAGAGGTAAGAGGAGATCTAGTATAGAGCTTTGTTACGAATACCAAGAGTATGGTGAATGTGAAGGAGAAGAGGGTGGTCCACAGTATCAAATGCTGCAGAGAGGTCGAGTAATATGAGCAGAGTGTAATGACCTCTGTCTTTGGCAGCATGGAGGTCATTAATTATTTTTTTCAGTGGATTGAGCATTGTGGAAGCAAGATTATAGAGGGTTTAGGAGAGAATAGGTGTTGAGAAAATGGAGCAAGCGAGAGAATACCAGATGTTCAAGGAGTTTAGAGGGAAAAGGCAGGAGGGAGACAGAACAATAGTTAGAAAGACAGGTAGGGGTCAAGCTTGCTGTTTTTGAGTAATGGTATAACTGTTGCATGTTTGAAGGAGGAGGGAAAGGTACCAGAGTAGAGGGAGGAGTTAAAAATGTGCGTAAGCATAGGGATTACAGTAGGAGCAAGAAGTTTTAGGAGATGGGAGGGAATGGGGTCAAGAGGAAAGGTGGTAAAGGGAGAAGAAGAGATCAGCAACGACACAACCTCCTCTGTGACAGTGGAAAAATATATATTATCTCTATAGATATATACAGATAATGTAACCAAATTTAATAGAAACACTATTTACAAATACATAAAAAATGGCATCTCCTCATTTGCTTCTATTATACAGATAATATAACCAAATTTAATAGAAACACTATTTACAAATACATAAAGAATGGCATCTCTTCATTTGCTTCTAGAAACTCATGCCTAGAGTTACTTTATCAATAACACTGCCTTCATAATATCTAATAAAATGTTGTGCTACTGAACTTGGGGTACGTGCATGAAAATAAGTACACCACTTGTTCTGTAATAAGTAAAGGTGTATATTTTGTATTATTTAGTATTTCTGACATTGCTAAAGTCAGTTTCAGTATGTATGAACCTACAGGCCGAATATTTTCCACGTGGAAAGGGACCCTTTTCCGTTTTCTGTTAGCCGTCCTAACCTTGAAGAAACGCAATTACTTCTTGTTAGGGCACTCTCCTACCTGTCATTACCGGATAGTTTGGTAATATCTTTCCAATGCCCGGATCTCTCAATTGGATTCTCCAATATTGTTTCATAATTTCTCTTATTTATATCCAGTGAGATCCATATTTACTTATGAAGCTAATATCCTTTCCAGACTTTATCTTATTTCCAGGGAACAGTATTTCCTCCTTACTACTGTACATCGTTCAACGGCTTCTATGTATTTTTTTTAAATCAGGTTTTTACTATATCCTCTTTCTGTAAAGCAGAATGACATCTCCTAAGCTCTTTGAGTATATATTTTATTCTCGCTTCAATTTTGTTTCAGTCTTAGAAATTGGCCTTTTGGAATAGCCTCAATGATACTTGGCATATAAAAATTCTTGGCATGAAGGATGCTGTTGTTTTAAGTTTCCTTTTCTATAGATGTCTGTTTCTATCATGCCTTTTCTTCCTATTAATGGTCAAGTTTAGAAAATGTATTGAATCCTTGTTATAGTTACAAGTACTGTATGTTTTAAATTATATGAATTGTGATCCATCTTGCAGGTATTAATCGTAAAGATGAGCACGTGTTTTCATTGTAAAAAGGTTTGTCACTCTCACTGACTTACCAAGGAATCAAATGTAACGTAGTGAATGATCTGATGCTATTTGCAAGAAAATTAGTCACGCAAAGAAAATGTGTCATGAAGAAAAAGAAGGTTCACAAATCCTGACTTTGAGATATGAATTCTTTCTACAACAAATAAAAGAATCAGAGGGAGAACAAGGATTAAATTATATGACTGAAGTTAGCCAGTTGAGTAATACAGAGGTGGGAAATATATAAGAGATAATAGTAGGATATAACAATAAATTCCCAGACCTAAAACCAAAGTCAAGATACATGCCTCTTTTCATTATGTGCTCCCCAGGGCCACTGACAGGGGGGAGAGCCGGGACAAGTGTCCCAGGCCCAGTGAGAAAAACCATGTTATCTAATAGCGCTTAAATCTACGTTAATGCACAATATAAACATTGTAAGGGTTTAAGTGAATAACCCAAGAAAATAGTGCTGTGATGTGCTCAAATTAAAATCAACTTCAATAGTGATTTTTGTGCTTATAGTTAAATCAAATACAGACTTAATCCGATGCTGCTCGACCATTGATAGGGATTGCTTTCTCAATCCACGATATGCATTGATGTCCCCCACCCCTTTACAACTTCTTTCACTGCAGCCTCTCCCAAAACTGACTGCACAAAACACTGAAACCCTGAATTGACCCTAGCATTGCAATGCAGCAAAACACTTGACAAGGTACAGGCCCACCCCTGCTGTTTAGTCTGCACACACTCACTCTGCTCACAACAGCTCCTTGCAGCACTGCCTACCTCTGGCATCATGAACCTGCTATGTCTTCTAACGTTTTTCTTTCTCCTGGCCTCATGGAGATGTTACTCCCTCTATCCACTACAAACTCCTCCATCCTGGCCCACACCCAACATCACCATACACCCTGGACTACTCAAAAGCCTTGCACTATCTACTGAATGTTGGTGGAGAACTCTAAAAACCAGCACACCAACCACCGCACACTCAAATGGAAAACACCACAAATTTACAACTTGCAAACAACTACCCAAATTTCTACTCATACTATTACTCTCTCTAGCAGGTGATGTTGAAACTAACCCAGGTCCTCCCATTTCAGCTCTGTCCCATGCCCCTGAGAATTCCACCTTTAAATTCCAAAAAGGGCTATCTGTCGCCCATATAAACATCCGGAGCCTGCTGCCCAAACTGGATGAACTAAGGGCATGGTGCCTTATGCATAAACCCAAAGCCATCGTTCTTACAGAAACATGGCTATCCTCTAAAACCCCTGATGCAAATATCGCCATTCAGGGATACTCCATTTTTAGGAGAGATAGGTCAAAGAGAGGAGGAGGGGTGTTATTTTATATTGCAGACACATTACAATTTACACTGTTACATTGCCCACCAAGTCCACCCTCTTTTGAAACTCTAGTTGGCAAAATCTGCCTCCCCTTTTCTAAGCCCATCTTGCTTGCTGGCATCTACCGCCCCCCTAAAGCCCCTCTACAATCCTTGACTGATATCACCCAATTTCTTGCCTCCATTTCCTCTCTGAATGAGAAGAGTGAGCTGCTAGTTCTAGGGGATTTCAACTTCAATTGGCTTGACCCTAAAAACCACAAAATCCAGATACAACTCAAGTCACTTAACCTATCGCAACTCATTTCCCAACCCACACGAATAAACCTGAAGTCGCATAACCATTCCTTGCTAGACTGGATTCTCTCCTCAAACCCCAGCAGAATCCAATCCTCTGGCATCCTTCCTGATATTTTCAGTGACCATGCAATAGTGTACTGTGTAAGGAAAATTAAACCGCCCCATTCAAGCCCTAAAGTTCTCCTCACTAGAACATTTAAAAACTTTAACCCACAACAGTTTCTGGATGACCTTACCAACTGCCCATGGCACAGAATCGATTTAATTCCCGACCCTGATTCTGCGCTCGACTATTTCCAATCCGAGTTCTTAAAACTCTGCGATACCCATGCTCCACTACGCAGAATAAGGGTACGGGGTGCCCACCTTCCATGGGTTACACCTGACCTTATAGCACTCTACCAGTTCAGGGATGCCTTGTGGAAAAGCTACAAAGTAACTGGCACTACCAAGGATCTCAATCACTACAGATGCCTGCGGAACGTGTGCACAAGGCAAACAAGGTATGCAAAAGCACAATATTACTCTGACAATCTCCACCAAAATACATCAAACCCAGGTAACTTCTGGAAGGTTATCAACAATATATTCCAGGCTCCTAACCACCAACAACCAAGTAATATCACTAAGGGGGATATTACTCTGACAAACCCCACTGACATTGCAAATGCATTCAATGATTACTTTGTGGGGTGTGCCACTAACTTATTAGCGAAACGCAGCACAAACCCCAAACATGAATCTCATCCTGGGAGTATCCCTACAGTCCCACCCCCTCCCAACACTGCCCACAATTTTCAATTTAGCCCAGTATCTGAAGAGGAGATTACACAAGCGCTCCTCAAACTAAAACTAAGCAGCCAATGTGGACCCGACTTACTACAATCTAGGTTCCTACGACTTGGTGCCCCAGCCATTGCCAAACCAATTGCGTCCATAGTCAACTCTATCCTGTCTGCAGGCCATATCCCTAAGACCTGGAAAACTGCCAGAGTTGTCCCAATCTTCAAAAGTGGGGACAAAAACACTGTCTCAAACTACAGGCCAATCTCACTTCTCCCAATTCTATCCAAAGTTATGGAAAAATGTGTCCACTCCCAATTAAGCGATTTCTACACCAAGACAAATTTCCCTAGCCAATTCCTGTCTGGGTTTCGTCCCAAACACTCCACCGTAACTACCCTGCTAAAAGTTTGCAATGAAATCCAGTGTGGAATGGAACGGGGACAACTCACTGGTGCAGTATTCCTAGATTTTGCAAAGGCTTTTGACACATGCTATCCTGCGTAACAAACTCTAGAGCTCTGGAATAGGGAAGCATGCTTTAAACTGGTTTCAGTCCTACCTATCAGGAAGATCCCAACATGTGTCCATCTCAGGCTCTAACTCCAACCCCCTGGATATCACCTGTGGTGTACCGCAAGGCTCTGTTCTGGGGCCCCTACTCTTCTCAGTGTTCATTAATGATCTTCCCACAGCTTGTAAGGAAGCCTCAATACACATGTATGCAGATGACACAATCCTGTATGCACACAGCCATAGCCTCTCTGACCTTCAACACATACTTCAGTCTGACTTTTTGAGACTCGAAAACTGGATTTCCCAAAACAAACTGTTTTTAAACACTGACAAGACTGTAACAATGGTATTTGGGACCAAGACTAAATTTGTAAAGCTTCCAGTGACTGAGCTCCTGATTAGAACCAACGCTACCACCACCCTAACACCTGTCACTAGTTTTAAATACCTGGGCTTATGGTTTGACTCCCACTTAACATTCGGGATGCACATTGATACCCTGACAACCAAGACCTATGCCAAACTAGGGGTACTTTACAGGAACAAATCCTCCCTAAGTCTCCTGGTCAGAAAGCGTATTGCACAGCAGATGCTAATGCCAATTATTGACTATGGAGACATAGTATATGGCTCGGCTCCTCAAACCCACCTTAGCAAACTTGACACCCTCTACAATTCAATTTGTCGTTTTGTTCTCCAATGCAACTACAACACACATCACTGCGAAATGCTCAAAGAACTAGATTGGTCAGCACTAGAGTCTAGGCGCAAAGTTCACCTTTCCTGTCTCACCCTCAAATACTTTCTGGGCAAGCTACCCAGCTACCTGAACAAGCTCCTCACCCCTACCACATACAGTACCTATCACCTGAGATCAGACTCCAAAAGACTATTCATGGTCCCAAGACTCAACAAAGTATCTGGACGTTCCTCCTTCTCCTTGCGTGCACCCCAAAACTGGAACAACCTACCAGAGACTCTCATATCCACCACCAGCTTAAGTTCTTTCAAATCTAAGGCTGTCTCACACTTTAATCTGGTCTGTAACTATTTCATACGCTCATAATATATATTTTCTTTAACTGTGCATGCAATGTCTTGTATATAATGTATACCTTGTTCATTTATGTAACTGTATTTGTAACCATGTATTATTTTGTTTTACTCTGTGCCCAGGACATACTTGAAAACGAGAGGTAACTCTCAATGTATTACTTCCTGGTAAAATATTTTATAAATAAATAAATAAATAAGATCAGGGAGCACAAGGATATGTGAATAAAAAACATATACAAATGGTGCAATATGTCTTATGTCTTTTCTTTTATCTCAATTTCCAATCCCCCGATTCAAGTTATGCTCACAGATTTCTCTGTGTTAAGATGTACGTAAGTGTTTCTTTATCTTTCAATCTTTAAGGGGTTGTAACATCTGTGGAACCGCTTAAGGTAAAGGATCCTCACCGCATATACCGGTTTAAAAGAAGAGGAACAAACATAGTGCAAAATTGCAAGACACTTATTTTATCTGCATGAAAGGGTAAAAACACACTCACATGGTTTCTAAAAAATATGCGCAGATAGATCAATCGTGACCAAACAGCCGCCGCTGGAGTTGCAAAGTAGTCTCCCTGCTCGATGCTCACGGTATGCTGTGATGTCTGCGTCTGTCGGCTACCGCACTTCTGGTTTCGATCCCCGGATGTAGACCCTGGAGGCTCTCTGAGGCGAACAGATGATACTGTGTGGAGTCCTCCCCTCGGTCTCTGCTGGGCACTGGGCACAAATTACACTCTACGCGTTTCTCCTACTTGGAGGTTTCATCAGGAGTGTTGAATGCTAGTATATTGACTTCATATATACCTAACCTACGTTGACTATTGGTGGAATAGTCAACCAACCACAATGTGCTAATTAACATACTGGCGCATATAATCACCCAAATGAGTGCTTCAAATGAATTTAAACCTACAAACTAAACATGTTTGTAGTCCCAAAACAAGATTAACAAATTAAGTATAAACAATAATATAAATATATATAAAAATACAATGTATAAAAAACAATGTATAAAAAATGTATAAAAATATAAAATATATATATATGAAATGTGGAATGGAATGAAATAGAAATATGAGATGCTGGTTAAAATCTGTAAATATAGGAAACAGAAATTAGGAGCTGAACTGTAACAGAAGAACATGGGATATCATATTAAAGAAATACACTTATATCAAGGTCAATATTCAGACCTGAGGGGGACAGAGTCTTTAATTCATAGATCCAAAAGGATTCTCTTTTGATTAAAGCTACATCTCTGTCACCTCCCCTCCATTGTGACAAAACCTGTTCTATGCCCATAAATCTAAGTCCAACTTGATCTGCATTGTGAACATGCAAAAAATGTTTGGATACATTATGTGTGATCAATTTCCTCTTGATATTCCCAATATGCTCTAAAATTCGGGTCCTAAAAGGACGGATGGTCTTCCCTACGTATTGTAAGCCACAAGGGCATACAAGCAGGTACATTATGTATTTAGATCTACAATTAATGTGTTTTTTGATGTTATAATTTCTGCCTGTTGCATTTGATGTGAATGTATCACATGAAATGCCTTGTTGACAGGCTAGACAATTTTTGCACTCAAAAAAACCTTTTGGAAGATCTAACCATACTTGTGTTTTAACCTCATTAGCTTTCCTCAGGGAACTTGGAGCCAGTTGTTTTTTGATGTTAGGGGCTTTACGATAAAGAACTTGAGCTCTTTCAGGAAGGAAGTCACCTAGTATTGGATCATTTTTAATATATGCCAATGTTTGTTCAGAATGTTTTTGATACCTCCCGCTGCTTTATTAAATTGTGTTAAAAAGGGTATCTCAAACCTGTTGTCCTTAGTTTTTACACAACGGGCCAAAATGGAGTCTCTCGTGGTGGAGATTGTTTTATCTAGAGATTCTTTTACACTTGTACTATCATATTTTCTTTCTATACATTTCTTAGTTAGGACCCCTGATTGTTCTCAGAATGTTTGATCATCTGTACAATTTCGTTTGATTCTCTGATATTGGCCTATAGGGATATTTTTGACCCAATTTTTATGATGACAACTTGATGGGAGGATGAAATTATTGGCATCCACTTCTTTAAAATAATTTTTCGTTTTTTATTTAATCTCCTTCAATATAAATTGTTAAATCTAAAAAATTGACAGAGGAGTTGCTGATTACAGAGGTAAATTTCAAATTAACTTGATTCGCATTCAAGTATATAAGAAAACTATCAAGGTCCTCAATAGGGCCCTTCCAAATAAAGAAAATGTCATCTATATAACGACGCCAGGAGACCAGGTTCGCGTCAAGCCCCGCCCATGACCAAATACGGTCGTTCTCCCATACACTCATAAAGTGTAAATGTATAACAATAATTTCCAAGACCTAAAACCAAAGTCAAGATACATGCCTCTTTTCATTATGTGCTCCCCAGGGCCGCTGACAGGGGGGAGAGCCGGGACAAGTGTCCCAGGCCCAGTGGCCGCGGGGGGCTCAGCCGGCTGGTGCTAGAAGTTAGGCCCAGCCAGGGGTCGATCCCAACTTCTTTGCCCAGCTGCCGGTCCCCTTGTTGCTGTTGGGACGCCGGCTCTTCCCAGCTGCAGGCCTCCCTCACTGACTGTCCCGCACCGAGCCTCTGACGCCAGTGTACGCTGGCTCTCACTGATGTCGGTGCGCACTGGAAGCTGGGCCCAGCATAAGAGAAAGGCTCAAGGTCACCAGCATCAGAGGCTCGGAGTGGGACAGTGAGGGAGGCCCACAGCTGGGGAGAGACCCAGCCAGTGATTGGCCCCAACTGCTTTGTCCAGCTGCCGGGCCCAGGCCCTGTTGGAACTCAAGTACAGGGCTCCTGGAAATCTGTGGTTTCAGTGTGGATATTTTTCTTACATTGTTTATGAATGTAGAAAAAACAGGATATTCAGCGCTCGTGCTGTGTGATGGTGTGGATGATCCCTTTGCAGCATGTACATAAAGCGTCTCCTCAGAAACTCTCAAATCTAGGTGAACCCCCTTTAGAAAGGGGGGGAAGGCACCCTGAAAAACAAGATAATAAAAAATGCACAAATGCACACCAGGGATTAGTGGAAGGTAATTTATTAAAAATACACAAAAACTGAGGGGATCCAACCCCACCTCAGAACAGCTGTGCAGCTGAACGGCTAAGTACTACCAAGGAGAACACCTAATGATGACTAAACCCTAAGCTGCACAGTATACAAATACAGTAAAATTTATATAAAAAACATGAAAGAAAAAAACAAACATGAAAACAACCTATCAACAGATTTGTATAGAAACCGCCATAGGGTTGGGCACTGGCAAGGGGAAACGAACACTCACACTGAGACAGTCAGCAGACTCGCGGTGGCTGCACAGGATCCGGATCTCGGCACCGCGGAGATGGATAAAACCGCTGCTGTCTCCTGCAGGCTCCGTCTCAGCTTACCAGCATACACGCGCAGGATGACCTGTGAAGTGTGTGATCTTCAATCAGTTGCCGCCTATATATACGCGCGGATGACGCTGTACGTGACCTCCTGACGAAGTACTTGGTACGAAACGCGTAGAGGTCACGACAGGTCATCCTGCGCGTGTATGCTGGTAAGCAGAGACGGAGCCTGCAGGAGACAGCAGCGGTTTTATCCATCTCCGCGGTGCTGAGATCCGGATCCTGTGCAGCCACCGCGAGTCTGCTGACTGTCTCAGTGTGAGTGTCCGTTTCCCCTTGCCAGTGCCCAACCCTATGGCGGTTTCTATACAAATCTGTTGATAGGTTGTTTTCATGTTTGTTTTTTTCTTTCATGTTTTTTATATAAATTTTACTGTATTTGTATACTGTGCAGATTAGGGTTTAGTCACCATTAGGTGTTCTCCTTGGTAGTACTTAGCCGTTCAGCTGCACAGCTGTTCTGAGGTGGGGTTGGATCCCCTCAGTTTTTGTGTATTTTTAATAAATTACCTTCCACTAATCCCTGGTGCGCATTTGTGCATTTTTTATTGTTTATGAATGATTTATAAAGAAATCAGAATTTGATAAATGAAGTCATAATTTAAGTAAGGAAGAGAGATGGACTTTACAGGATTTGGTGATAAAACTATTGATAACGGGGGGAATATAGTGCTAATGAATTAGAGCTTTTTTTTATAAACAACAGACTATGAAATTGTTAGGAGATACAAGTGTTACAAGATTATTGAGAGATCAAACAGAGAGAAACAGTATAAGGAGAACCCTGACAAAAAGCTTTTGAAAGCAAGACACAATAAGTTCATACATGAAAAAGAACTTAGGTACATGACTAGCATATCCAAGGAAACCCACATTCGATACAATACCAAAGGTATACACAAATAAAAGAACACCTTTGGGATGGACAATTGTCTGTGGCATTGGAGGATTAACAGAAATAGTGAGTAGATATATTGAAACAGTCTTTAGATTTGAAAGATACTGCGGAAGTGCTACAAAGATTGAATTCAGTAACAGTAAGTGAAGAATCACTTTTAGTAACATTAGACATAGAAGCATTGTATAGTAGCATCCAAAACTCTTTTGGTTTGAGGCCTGTACAATTTTACAGAGATGGGGCCACCAATTCCAGACATAATGATTTTATTGGAGAACTAGTTAACTTTGTTCTGACTCATAATTTTCTTTTTTTATGACAAATATTACTTTCAGGTACAGGACAAAGCCATAGGTGCCACGTGTGCCCCCACATACACTATCCTTTATTTAGGTTGGTGGGGATAAAATCATGGTCTTCTCAACAGTTAGATGATTTTTTGGCAAACGTGGCCCTCTGGCTAAGGTTTATTGATGACATCTTTAGAATCCGGGAAAGTACAAGGTGTGGATTTGGAAGCCTTTTTAAAAAAAACTTGAATCATAATTCCTGTTGTGATAATGCCATGAGATATTAGGTATTTAATCCATCTGGTGCTTAAGAAGTTAATGAGCTACAGTTTGCGTTTAAAATACAACATTTGTGGTCTGTCTTGTCAGGAATCCGGGGGGCTTCAAAAGGGCTTGATTGAAGTTTGGTGTGTGAGGTACAAAGAGTGGGTATGTTAACACATTTTTGCAGGCATAGTGTATATGGCTGGTAGAGTCGAGATAAGGTCCATGTCTGGAGACTTGGGTATAAAATATAACCGCTGTGACAACTTTCTGTACTCAGGAGACCGAGCTTCAAAGCATTTCTCGGCAGGGGGTGTATGGATGGCCAGGGGCGTGGCTACAGAAGGTATCAAACCAAGAGTGACCTTATTAAATATGAGAATATCATGTGACGTCCTCTTCTGAACATGCTAAAAATTACATGTGTGTATCCGTGGAACCAAATCGCACATAATGATTACAGACATGTCAGGCCTAACAGGTACTAAGAGACAGATATTAATATTCCTCTTCATTTTAGGATTACACTGTTTATATATATATATATATATATATATATATATATATATATATATACAGGCGCACACCTAATGTATTAACGTATAAAAAATGTGTATTTAAAGGAACATGAACTCATACAAATGCCCACTAACAAAGGTAGTATTAAAACAAGCGTGTATGAGATTAGATCTCAATCACCAACAACGCGATCCTCTTAGCACACCACGAGATCTCAGCGTTCTCCTGCGTCGCTCCTCCACGTGAACCGGAAGCGGAACCAGCTCCCTTGAGCGCCCGGCAAAGATGTTCCTCCGGAAACAAATGAATCAGGCATCCATGCAGGACAATTCAGTCTATATCACGGGGAGACTCAGAAGCTCATACACACCACTATGGTATCCACTATGTTAGTGTCAGCCACACAGCTAGACCACGCCCTACGCGTTTCGTCATCAAAATGACTTCATCAGGGGTGCCCAATAGATATACCCCCACACTATATATAGGGGAGAGAAGAGTCTTTTCCATTAATCAATCATGCACATGTGAAACAATTAACATTAATTTGATGAGAACCCAGTATGAAACTAGCTAGACATCAATGCAATCTTTTAGCTCATAGCAAATTTCCAAGTGAATGAAGATGAATAATAAAGTCATAAAGAACAATATATATAAATAACCATATTGTCAAAATTAGATACATAATATATAAATTAATGTATACAATTCCCACATGATCGCGTTTTTGGTGATTGAGATCTAGAGGGTCATGCAGTAAGCGGCGGAAAGGCACTTCTCACCCGTTTCACGCCAAAAATGCATACCCCTATTCAGTAAGGGGTGAAAACTTGGCGAAAAGCAAAAAAACCGCCAAGGTGTTTGGCGTTTCTTTTTTCCGCCAACGGCGCAGTGAAAAGGCACTTTGCGCCGCAACTAGCCATTTTTTGAACCACGCTCAATTCTAGTAGTGGCGAGTAGCTTTGCGCCGCTATTCGCCACTCTAGAATGGCGTTTTTCACGGCAATCCGGCACGCAACAAAAAGTAGGCAAGTTGCTGGTGAGAAGCTGCGGATGAGCGGCGGAACGGCACTGAGAAAAAATCCAGGCCTTTTTCCTGCCTGGGATTGATGCCGGGGGTCTCCGGAGCTGATACCATTAATACCAGCACCGGAGACCCCGGCATGCATCCGAGGCAGGAAAAATGCATTTAAAGCCCACTTCATTACCTTAGCGGCTAACCGCTAAGGCAATGAAGGGGTTAACCAGCCATGCCAGGTTTGTTGTGGGTAGCGGGGGTGGTTGAAGGGGGTATTTGGCCCTTGGTGGTTGTTTAGGGCTTGCGGGGGGGTTGCGGGTGCACTTAACCCCGTCATGACCTTAGCGGTTAAAACGCTATGGTCATGAAGGGGTTAAGCCCTCCCGCTACCCACCCGCAAGCCCTAAACAACCCCCGTTGGGGCTAATACCCCCTTCACCCACCCCTGCTACCCACAATAAAAAAAATACACACACAACAGCCCCACACTAAATAAATAAATAAATAAATAAATAAATATATAACTAACTAAATAAATATATATATATATATATATATATATATATATATATATATATATATATATATTCATACATATATTACAGCAACAACCCCTATACCCCCTAACATACACATACAGGTAAACCCCGTTATAACACGCCTCGTTATACCGCGAAACGGTTATAACACGGTTTTCACATGGCTCCCGTTTTTAAAAAAAATAAAATAATTTTAATTAAAAAAATTTTTTTGCACACTGCACACACTCCCAGCACTCACTGCACACACTCTACACTGCACACATTGCACACACTGCACACACTGCACATACTCTACACTGCACACACTCTACACTGCTCACACTGCACACACTCTACACTGCTCACACTGCACACACTCTACACTGCACACTGCTCACAGCACACTGCACACACTCCCAGCACTCACTCTCACTGCACCACTGCACACACTCTCACTGCACACACTCTACACTGCACACACAGCACACACTCTACACTGCACACACTCTACACTGCACACACTGCACACACTCCCAGCACTCACTCTCACTGCACCACTGCACACACTCTCACTGCACACACTCTACACTGCACACACAGCACACACTCTACACTGCTCACACTGCACACACTCTACACTGCTCACACTGCACACACTCTACACTGCACACTGCTCACAGCACACTGCACACACTCCCAGCACTCACTCTCACTGCACCACTGCACAAATTCTCACCGCTCTCTACTACACTGCACACACTCTACACTGCACACACTCTACACTGCACACACTCTACACTGCACACACTGCACACACTCTACACTGCACACACTCTACACTGCACACACTGCATACACTCTACACTGCACACACTGCACACACTCTACACTGCTCACACTGCACACACTCTACACTGCACACTGCTCACAGCACACTGCACTCACTCTCACTGCACACTGCTCACACTGCACACTGCACACACTCCCAGCACACTGCTCACAGCACACACTCTACACTGCACACACTGCACACACTCTACACTGCACACACTGCACACACTCTACACTGCACACACTCTCACTGCACACTGCTCACAGCACACTGCACACTGCACACACTCCCAGCACTCACTCTCACTGCACCACTGCACCACTGCACACTGCACACACTGCACACACTGCACACTGCACACACTCCCAGCACACTGCTCACAGCACACACTCTACACTGCACACACTGCACACACTCTACACTGTACACACTGCACACACTCTACACTGCACACACTGCACACACTGCACACACTCTGCACTGCACACACTGCACACACTCTACACTGCACACACTGCACACACTCTACACTGCACACACTCTACATTGCACACACTGCACACACTCTACACTGCACACACTCTACACTGCACACACTGCACACACTCTACACTGCACACACTGCACACACTCTACACTGCACACACTCTACATTGCACACACTGCACACACTCTACACTGCACACACTCTACACTGCACACACTGCACACACTCTACACTGCACACACTGCACACACTACTACTAATAATGGGTAGATAATCTATTAACCCTATCGATATAATAGTTATTTTGCACATTATTGTACTGTATGTGTTGTGCGGGTGGGGGGGGGGATTGATGTATTTAATGTATAGGACATGTTTATTTTTTTAACATACAGGGTTGGTTCCTTTTCGTTTGAGGGAGACCTCTGGAGACCACCTTCGGTATCCTCGGGCTTCTTCCGGGTACCAGGCTGCCAGGTCCACAGGGGACACCTGTGGGGATGAACCGGTGGCGCCACATCTGTGGGGGCACCGCGGACATGTAGGGACCACCCGTGGGTCCCCAGACACCCATGGGAACCACCCGAGGCCCCTCAGACACCTGTGGGTCTGACCTGGGGTCCCCCAGACATCCGCGGGCCTACCGTGGAGACCCCATTGTGGCCCACGGTGACCAGCGGAGACCACCTGGTGGACCATGGCACCTGGCGGGAACCACCAACAGGTCTCCAGACCCTGTGTGAAACATGATGCTGGACTACTGTAGGTCTGTGAGGTGACCCGTCAGGCCCACCGGGGACTCCCGTGGGCCTGGGGTATTAACCCTGTATGTTAAATAATAAATCATGTATTTATGGGGGGGCGCAGGGGATGGGTTATGTATTTAATAAATATAATGATGTTTATTGTGGGGCTGTGTATTGTTTTATTGTGGGTACTGTGGGTGGGGTAAGGGGGTATTGGCCCCAAGGGTATGTGGGTAGGCCTCCCGGCTGGGTATTGGGTGAGAGAGGGTGGTTAAGCCTCATGGGGTGCGGGGTTAGGGGGGGAGGGTATGTAGGCCTCCCGAGTGGTGGGTGAGGGTGGGTTAACCCCTTAATGACTGTAGCGGTTAATAACCGCTATGGTGATTAAGGGGTTAGGGGACATTACATTGGCTGTTTTTATTCTTCTTTATGTTTTGCAGCATCGGAGGAGGGCATGGACGGTGATGAAGATAACGATGGCCTTCATCGTGGCAGCCGGACATGGGTGAGTACTATATGTATATATTGTATTTATTGTTCTTTATGTATTTTAAATGGGCAAATTCACTATTATCCATATGTGGATAATAGTAATTTTGCACATTACTATACTGTATGTGTTAAGGGTGGTGTATTTATGCGCAATTGTCCCCAATAAACATGCTATTATGCCTTAACCCCTTCATTGCCTTAGCGGCTATCCGCTATGGTAATGAAGCAGCTTTAATGTATTTTAATAATATTGTTTGGGAGCAGGGGGTCCCCTGAGCTGAACTGCATTGATTTCTGACTCAGGGACCCCCTGCTTCCCGGGTTACAGGCCCCGGATTGGGGCATCGGTTCCAGTGTCGCCGCCATATTTATAGCGGGCACGTCGCGTACGGGACGCTGTAAAAATGGCGGCAACACTGGCACCCGATGACACATACCGGGGCCTGTAACTCGGGTAGCAGGTGGTCCCCGGACCTGAAACCAATGTGGTTCAGCTCCGGAGACCCCCTGCACATGTACACTATGAATAAAATTGTTTTTAAAATAATTTTTAATGTGCCGATGTTTGCGCAGAGAGAGCGGCGGATCTCTCTCTGCTTCAGACACATCTCGGCAGGGGACGGCTTCTCGGCAGCTTCTCGCCAGGCAGCCTGTCTCGCCACAGGTTACTCGCCATTTTTTCAAATGGTGGTGGCGCATTCATTAGCCAGGGATTCGGCCCTTCCTGCATACAGCGAGGGTAACACGCCAAAAACATGGCGAATTCAAACCCTGCCGAATGCAATTTTCCTCTGCTTAGTGCATAGACCCCCTAATCTCATACACGCTCGTTTTAATACACCCTTTGTGAGTGGGCATTTGTATGAGTTAATGTTCCTTTAAATACACATTTTTTTTATACGTTAATACACTAGGTGTGCGCCTGTTTGTTTTCTTCTTTCTATAGATTTTGGTCAGGGATTGGTGATCCCTTATTCGGGCTGCAGACGCCTTGGTAGAATACATTTTGGAACTGGACTGTACCCTCTATTGGTTTTTTAAAGTATAATATATTTATATTTTTGTATTTTTATGCCTATTTTTATTAAATATATGAGTTACATTATTTAGATGTTTAATATATGTATTTTATGGACTGGAGGTTATATTCATACATGTTAGCTTGTACTAATCTTGTATTGCCCTGATAGGTATATATTTTAAAGCCTATATTTAGCTAGTCCTTTATATTTACATCAACTTCATATTCAGGGTATTAATTAGGCGCTACTTCATAGGTTTTTTTTGTTGTGTGTGTATATATATATATACACCTCTATACCTCTACATGTGTATGTATATATATATATATATATATATATATATATATATATATATATATATATACATACACATGTAGAGGTATCGGTACTGTGTTAGCCGAGCTTCAATAATCAAAAAATAAATAGATGATACCGTTCTGTGGCTAACGAAATGCTTTTATTTGTGCGAGCTTTCGAGATACACTGATCTCTTCTTCCGGCGATGTTACAATGAATGAAGCAAGGATAACTTGAAAACAGTGTCTCTTGGAATGTTATCTGTGCTTGTCCTTCCCCCGGTGTGGATGTGTTTTATGGCTAGAGGTGTCAAAGGGTAACTGAAAGCAAGTGAAGAAAGAGTGTGTATATGTATCAGTGTGAATAAAAATGAATGGAGAGCCCACAGTATAAACAGTGCTCTACACAAGGTGTGTGTGGAGTGAGAGGGATATAAATGGTGTGGGTGGGTGTGGAAATGTGAGAGTTTGTAGCACAACTAAAAGTGTGTGTGGATACTATGTGGTCCCTATTGGTATATATGGATGGAGAAATAAGGAGTATTAGTATGTGTGAGAGACAGCTGTGTGTGCATACATATAGCACAGTATGTACAGACATGGCCTTTAGCGCTCATGGGAAGAGAGTTCGCTAGTGTCAGTAATGACTCATAAAATTTCGATCTCTGTTTAGGCCACTGCTAAGTGTCCCGAACAGTTGCATAAATTTGTATTCATGCAACCGTCTCTCTTTCGGGGTTTTAAGATTACCTATGAGTATGGCAACCCTCAGATCGTTCATCTTATGGCCAGAGTCAGAGAAATGTTCGCCAACAGGACTGTCTCTTGTTCCGCGTGTGATGCTGTGGCGATGCAGGTTCATTCTCTTGTTTAGCCCCTGTCCTGTCTCACCTATGTAGTAGCAGCCCCCTGGGCATTTCATGCACATGATGAGGTACACGACATTGCTGGAGGAACAGGTGAACCCTCCTCTGATTTTGTATTCCCGATTCTTGTGTGGTATTTGTATTGTGTCCGCTGTGTAGAGCATTGCGCAGGTTTTGCATCTTGGGTCCTGGCATGGTTTTGTCCCGCATTCAGTTGTACTGCTGAATACTTTACTCCTCACCATAATATTCTTGAGATTATGTGGATGTCTGTATGATAATAAGGGTGCTTCAGGGAAGACCTGTTGCAGTCTTGTATCTTCCTGGAGGATGGGTTGTAGTTTCCTGGCGATCTTGCGTAGGGCTCCTACTGGTAGGTGTGGGTTATATGTGACCACCAAAGGAACCCTGTCGCTTGTCTCCTTCTGTTTGTATTCAAGGAGATCACTTCTTGGTATTCTGGTGGCTTTGTGAATTTGCTGGTCTACAATTCTGTGGTTATATCCACGGTTTATAAAGTCTGATCTCAAGGCTTTAATCCGCTGGTCTCTGTCTGCTGTGTCGGAGCATATCCGGTTGTATCGTATGGCTTGACTGTAGATGGTTGCATGTTTGGTGTGTGTCGGGTGGAAGCTGTTGTCCCTCAAATAGCTGGCTCTGTCTGTAGGTTTGCGGTATACAGAAGTCTGTAGTTGGTTGTTCTTTATAGTAATGGTGGTGTCTAGAAAATGTACTTCATCCGGGGAATGGGTGAGTTTGAGGTTGATGGTCGGGTGGAAAGTATTGAAGTTGTCATAGAATTGTAGGAGGTCCTGTTCGCCAGAGGTCCAAATCAGGAGGATGTCATCGATGTAGCGAAGGTATGTAAGGGGTTTCAAGTGACAGGTGGACAGAAAGTCACTTTCCAGTTTTGCGCAGAACAGATTGGCATACTGTGGCGCCATCCGAGTACCCATAGCGGTCCCGGTTGTCTGGAGGTATGTGTCATTTCCAAATGTGAAGTAGTTATGGGTCAGAATAAATTCAATGCATTTAGTCACTGTCTCTGTGAGTGGCTCCTGCGATCCCAGAAAGTATCTGCAGGCTGAAATCCCATCCTCGTGGGGGATGTTTGTATAAAGTGACTCTACATCCATAGTTGCTAGTAGTGTTCCTGTAGGGAGGGGGCCAATGGCATTCAGTTTGTTTAGCAGGTCGGTGGTATCCTGGATATAGCTGGGTGTGTTCCTGACAAGTGGTTTTAGAATGCCCTCCACCCAGCCAGAAATATTCTCGGTAAGTGTGCCAGATCCAGAGATAATAGGGCGCCCAGGGTTACCCTCTTTGTGAATTTTAGGGAGCATGTAGAATGTGCCAGGTTTTGGGTTAGCTGGTATCAGGTCCAGAGTTTGTTCTCTTGTGTGGATCGGGAGTGTTTTAATGATCCTGTTGAGTTCTCGCATGTATTTTTTAGTTGGATCCTCCTGCAGTTGGGAGTAGTACTTTGAATCAGAGAGTTGCCTGTGTGCTTCCCGCAGGTAGTGTGGTGTTCATTATGACCACTGCTCCTCCCTTGTACGCAGGTTTGATTGTTATGTTGTGGTTGGCCTTTAGCGATTCTATGGCTCTCCTCTCCATCAGTGTCAGATTATATGTTTGTTTCCTTACTTTGTCCAGGATGGTGGTTTTGGCGCTGTGTCTGAAGCTTTCAATGTACCGGTCCAATGTGGGGTTGCGTCCAGTTTGTGGGATCCAGTTTGATTTTTGCTTCTCCCTGCTCATGTGCAGCGGCTCTCCTTCTGCCGTGTTGGCATAATCTTGGTTGTGTCTGTCATGGAAGAACTCCTTAAGACGCAGCCTTCTGAAGTATTCTGCTAGGTCACTGCACAGCTCAATCTTGTCCATAGGCTTGGTAGGGCAGAATGTGAGACCCTTTGATAATACTGAGGACTCTGCTTGATTAGGTGTGTAATCTGAGAGGTTAACAGTGCAGTCCTGCTCTTGGTGACTGTCAATGTTTGTATTATTAGTTGTTGTGCTGGCTGCTGCAGAGTATCTCATTCTTAGCCTCAGTCTGTGCAGTTTCTTTTCCTTATTGCTAATTAGACCCTTCAGGAGTTTTTCATGGAATGTTTGGAGTCCTCTCCATGTGTCTGTGTGTATTTCTCCTGTCTCCAGGATGCTGTCTATTGTCACCTTTGTCTTTCTCCTGTTGCTGTAACAGATGCTGATGAGATGGTTCCTTAATCTTTCTGAGTTCCTGGTGCACAGTTGTTGGGAGAATTTTGTGTTGTATGTGGTAGCAAGTGGGTTTTTGAGGACGAGTCCTTTCGGGATCAGATGCTCCTTCTTGCATTTGCTGAGGAAGATGATATCGCTGTCTAGTTGTGCCTGTTTTTTCAGTAAATCCTTTAGCTTCATTTGGGTGCGGTACAATGTGGTATCTTCCATATTTTCATGTAGAGGTATCAGTACCGTGTTAGCCGAGCTTCAATAATCAAAAAATAAATAGATGATACCGTTCTGTGGCTAACGAAATGCTTTTATTTGTGCGAGCTTTCGAGATACACTGATCTCTTCTTCCGGCGATGTTACAATGAATGAAGCAAGGATAACTTGAAAACAGTGTCTCTTGGAATGTTATCTGTGCTTGTCCTTCCCCCGGTGTGGATGTGTTTTATGGCTAGAGGTGTCAAAGGGTAACTGAAAGCAAGTGAAGAAAGAGTGTGTATGTGTATCAGTGTGAATAAAAATGAATGGAGAGCCCACAGTATAAACAGTGCTCTACACAAGGTGTGTGTGGAGTGAGAGGGATATAAATGGTGTGGGTGGGTGTGGAAATGTGAGAGTTTGTAGCACAACTAAAAGTGTGTGTGGATACTATGTGGTCCCTATTGGTGTATATGGATGGAGAAATAAGGAGTATTAGTATGTGTGAGAGACAGCTGTGTGTGCATACATATAGCACAGTATGTACAGACATGGCCTTTAGCGCTCATGGGAAGAGAGTTCGCTAGTGTCAGTAATGACTCATAAAATTTCGATCTCTGTTTAGGCCACTCCAAACATTCCATGAAAAACTCCTGAAGGGTCTAATTAGCAATAAGGAAAAGAAACTGCACAGACTGAGGCTAAGAATGAGATACTCTGCAGCAGCCAGCACAACAACTAATAATACAAACATTGACAGTCACCAAGAGCAGGACTGCACTGTTAACCTCTCAGATTACACACCTAATCAAGCAGAGTCCTCAGTATTATCAAAGGGTCTCACATTCTGCCCTACCAAGCCTATGGACAAGATTGAGCTGTGCAGTGACCTAGCAGAATACTTCAGAAGGCTGCGTCTTAAGGAGTTCTTCCATGACAGACACAACCAAGATTATGCCAACACGGCAGAAGGAGAGCCGCTGCACATGAGCAGGGAGAAGCAAAAATCAAACTGGATCCCACAAACTGGGCGCAACCCCACATTGGACCGGTACATTGAAAGCTTCAGACACAGCGCCAAAACCACCATCCTGGACAAAGTAAGGAAACAAACATATAATCTGACACTGATGGAGAGGAGAGCCATAGAATCGCTAAAGGCCAACCACAACATAACAATCAAACCTGCGGACAAGGGAGGAGCAGTGGTCATAATGAACACCACAGACTACCTGCGGGAAGCACACAGGCAACTCTCTGATTCAAAGTACTACACCCAACTGCAGGAGGATCCAACTAAAAAATACATGCGAGAACTCAACAGGATCATTAAAACACTCCCGATACACACAAGAGAACAAACTCTGGACCTGATACCAGCTAACCCAAAACCTGGCACATTCTACATGCTCCCTAAAATTCACAAAGAGGGTAACCCTGGGCGCCCTATTATCTCTGGATCTGGCACACTTACCGAGAATATTTCTGGCTGGGTGGAGGGCATTCTAAAACCACTTGTCAGGAACATACCCAGCTATATCCAGGATACCACCGACCTGCTAAACAAACTGAATGCCATTGGCCCCCTCCCTACAGGAACACTACTAGCAACTATGGATGTAGAGTCACTTTATACAAACATCCCCCACAAGGATGGGATTTCAGCCTGCAGATACTTTCTGGGATCGCAGGAGCCACTCACAGAGACAGTGACTAAATGCATTGAATTTATTTTGACCCATAACTACTTCACATTTGGAAATGACACATACCTCCAGACAACCGGGACCGCTATGGGTACTCGGATGGCGCCACAGTATGCCAATCTGTTCTGCGCAAAACTGGAAAGTGACTTTCTGTCCACCTGTCACTTGAAACCCTTTACATACCTTCGCTACATCGATGACATCCTCCTGATTTGGACCTCTGGCGAACAGGACCTCCTACAGTTCTATGACAACTTCAATACTTTCCACCCGACCATCAACCTCAAACTCACCCATTCCCCGGATGAAGTACATTTTCTAGACACCACCATTACTATAAAGAACAACCAACTACAGACTTCTGTATACCGCAAACCTACAGACAGAGCCAGCTATTTGAGGACAACAGCTTCCACCCGACACACACCAAACATGCAACCATCTACAGTCAAGCCATACGATACAACCGGATATGCTCCGACACAGCAGACAGAGACCAGCGGATTAAAGCCTTGAGATCAGACTTTATAAACCGTGGATATAACCACAGAATTGTAGACCAGCAAATTCACAAAGCCACCAGAATACCAAGAAGTGATCTCCTTGAATACAAACAGAAGGAGACAAGCGACAGGGTTCCTTTGGTGGTCACATATAACCCACACCTAGGAGTCCTACGCAAGATCGCCAGGAAACTACAACCCATCCTCCAGGAAGATACAAGACTGCAACAGGTCTTCCCTGAAGCACCCTTATTATCATACAGACAACCCCATAATCTCAAGAATATTATGGTGAGGAGTAAAGTACCACACAAGAATCGGGAATACAAAATCAGAGGAGGGTTCACCTGTTCCTCCAGCAATGTCGTGTACCTCATCATGTGCATGAAATGCCCAGGGGGCTGCTACTACATAAGTGAGACAGGACAGGGGCTAAACAAGAGAATGAACCTGCATCGCCACAGCATCACACGCGGAACAAGAGACAGTCCTGTTGGCGAACATTTCTCTGACTCTGGCCATAAGATGAACGATCTGAGGGTTGCCATACTCATAGGTAATCTTAAAACCCCGAAAGAGAGACGGTTGCATGAATACAAATTTATGCAACTGTTCGGGACACTTAGCAGTGGCCTAAACAGAGATCGAAATTTTATGAGTCATTACTGACACTAGCGAACTCTCTTCCCATGAGCGCTAAAGGCCATGTCTGTACATACTGTGCTATATGTATGCACACACAGCTGTCTCTCACACATACTAATACTCCTTATTTCTCTATCCATATACACCAATAGGGACCACATAGTATCCACACACACTTTTAGTTGTGCTACAAACTCTCACATTTCCACACCCACCCACACCATTTATATCCCTCTCACTCCACACACACCTTGTGTAGAGCACTGTTTATACTGTGGGCTCTCCATTCATTTTTATTCACACTGATACACATACACACTCTTTCTTCACTTGCTTTCAGTTACCCTTTGACACCTCTAGCCATAAAACACATCCACACCGGGGGAAGGACAAGCACAGATAACATTCCAAGAGACACTGTTTTCAAGTTATCCTTGCTTCATTCATTGTAACATCGCCGGAAGAAGAGATCAGTGTATCTCGAAAGCTCGCACAAATAAAAGCATTTCGTTAGCCACAGAACGGTATCATCTATTTATTTTTTGATTTTATATATATATATATATATATATATACTAGCTGAGAGACCCGGCGTTGCCCGGGATGTAATGTTCCCGTTCCTCTCTCTCCTCCCCCCTCTCTCTGTTTGTCCCCATTCACATCAATCCAGTCCCCCCCCTCCCTCCCTCCTTTACAGCTTCATGTAGCGTGTGTGCGTCAGTCACTGTGTGTTTGCTCGCGCGTCAGTGAGTCTGAGGCAGAAACACAAACACACACAGACTGACTGACGCACACACAGTCAGTGTGTGCCTCAGTCAGTGTGTGCGTGCGTCAGTCAGGCTTTGTGTGCGCGTCAGTCAGTGTGTGCGTGCGTGCGGCAGTCAGTCAGTGTGTGCGCGCGGGGCGTCAAAGGCAGGGGGGGGCGTCAAAGGCAGGGGGGGGCGTCAAAGGGAGGGGGGGCGTCAAAGGGAGGGGGGGGGCGTCAAAGGGAGGGAGGGGGGCGTCAAAGGGAGGGGGGGGGGCGTCAAAGGGAGGGGGGGGCGTCAAAGGGAGGGGGGGGGGGCGTCAAAGGGAGGGGGGGGGCGTCAAAGGGAGGGGGGTGTCAAAGGGAGGGGGGGGGGGCATCAAAGGGAGGGGGGGGGCGTCAAAGGGAGGGGGGGGGGCGTCAAAGGGAGGGGGGGGGGGCATCAAAGGGAGGGGGGCGTCAAAGGGAGGGGGGGGCGTCAAAGGGAGGGGGGGGCGTCAAAGGGAGGGGGGGGGGGGGCGTCAAAGGGAGGGGGGGGGCGTCAAAGGGAGGGGGGGGCGCCTCAAAGGCATGGATTCCTCCCCCTGCATTTCCTGCAGTGGACAGGAGGGGGGGGGGCAGTGGACAGGAGGGGGGGGGGGCAGTGGACAGGAGGGGGGGGGGGCAGTGGACAGGAGGGGGGGGGCAGTGGACAGGAGGGGGGGGGCAGTGGACAGGAGGGGGGGGCAGTGGACAGGAGGGGGGGGCAGTGGACAGGAGGGGGGGGGGCAGTGGACAGGAGGGGGGGGGCAGTGGACAGGAGGGGGGGGGCAGTGGACAGGAGGGGGGGGAAGTGGACAGGAGGGGGGGGGGCAGTGGACAGGAGGGGGGACAGGAGGGGGGACGCAGTGGACAGGAGGGGGACGCAGTGGACAGGAGGGGGGACGCAGTGGACAGGAGGGGGGACGCAGTGGACAGGAGGGGGGACGCAGTGGACAGGAGGGGGGACGCAGTGGACAGGAGGGGGGGCAGTGGACAGGAGGGGGGGGCAGTGGACAGGAGGGGGGGGGCAGTGGATAGGAGGGGGGGGCAGTGGACAGGAGGGGGGGGCAGTGGACAGGAGGGGGGGCAGTGGACAGTGACACACACAAACACACACACACACACACACACACCTCAGTTGATGCGCCCTTTCTCAGTTCCGTTTGGCGCCGGAGGTGGGCAGCGACACCTACCTGTACTTCCGGGCGCCGCCACCGTCTGACTCGGCGCCGCGAGGGAGGAAGGGGGGTCCGCCATCTTACGCGCCGCGTGGCAGCTGCGGGAAGCGAGGTGATTTGGAGCGGGGAGGGGGGAGAGGTGATTTGGAGCGGGGAGAGGTGATTTGGAGCGGTGAGGGGAGAGGTGATTTGGAGCGGTGAGGGGGGAGAGGTGATGCCGCTGGGGAGGGGGAAAGGTGATTTGGAGCGGGGAGGGGGAGAGGTGATGCCGCTGGGGAGGGGGAAGAGGTGATGCCGCTGGGGAGGGGGAAGAGGTGATGCCGCTGGGGAGGGGGAAGAGGTGATGCCGCTAGGAGGGGGAAGAGGTGATGCCGCTGGGGAGGGGGAAGAGGTGATGCCGCTGGGAGGGGGGAAGAGGTGATGCCGCTGGGGAGGGGGAAAAGGTGATGCCGCTGGGGAGGGGGAAGAGGTGATGCCGCTGGGGAGGGGGAAGAGGTGATGCCGCTGGGGAGCGGGGGAGAGGTGATTGGAGCGGGGAGAGAGGTGATGCCGCTGGGGAGGGGGGAGAGGTGATTTGGAGAGGGGAGAGAGGTGATTTGGAGCGGGGAGAGAGGTGTGTGTGTGTGTGTGAGTGTGTGTGTGTGTGTGTGTGTGTTATTTATTTTTTTTGGACCTTTGGCCCGTCACTTAGCCTCAGGCCAATGAGAGGTGTGGGGGGCGGGCCAAGGGGGTGGTGTGAGTGTGTGAGGCCAATGAGAGGTGTGCGGGGGCGGGCGGGCCAAGGGACCAATGAGAGGGACACCGGACATCCAGACAGGCAGGCAAACATACAGTGCTTTCACTAATATAGTATAAGATATATATAGTCTCATTATGTCCGTCATGAGTGCCTGAATGTATTGATATGTCTCATGTGTGTGTGTAAGTATTACAGAAGTAACATTATGAGTACATTAAGATATGGAAAATAAGTTTTAAACGTCATTTGGTGGGAGGTGTTTTACTCTGTCGTAAAACTGTCAATCTCATAGCTGATTTACGACAGGGGCTGGGCCTAGGTTGTGTTAAATGGGAAAGAATTGTATTTAAGTCTGAGAAAGTATTATAATAATCAGATCTCACCAGAGGAGATCTTTGGACAAAGTACGTGAGACCTCATTCTCTGAGCCAGTGGTGCACAAACTGGGGGGCGCGGGGGCGCGAGACTTTATTGGGGGGTGCAGGCCGCACAATGATTACAGAGGCCCCACGCTAAGAGCGCGAGGCCTCTGTAATTTTACTTACCGGCTTCTTGTCCACGCCTCTCCATGACAACGCGGCATCAACTGACACCCGTTACCATGGAGATGTGATCTCAAATGACGCCGCGGGTCATGTGACGTCACATGACCCCCTAGCGTCATTTGACGCTTCATTAGAGGCGAGGGGGGGCGCGACCGAGGAGGCAGCAGGTAAGGGGGCCATTTGCACACCGCTGCTCTGAACCAGCGACCTCTCTGGGGGAAAATCCATAGCATTTGGTAAAGTATAGAATTTTCTGTCTGTTTTACCCTTTTATTTTAAGAAGCTGTTCTGCATTTTATTGTAACTGTATATTTTTTGTAATACCTTTTCTGTAACCTATGTACTGTATTTTTATATATATTAAAACGTTTAATAAGTAATGCTTTGGGCTCTGAATGAACTATTGCATGCTCTGGAGAGAGTATTAAAGTGTTCGGACACATTTGGCTACAACTGATTTTGGTGTGTTAAAGTGCATAGGTTTTTCTGTAATAAACAGGGACCTGGGGCCCTGGCAAATATTAATTTTACATCTTATATTATTTGCATACCCCCAGGTGGTGGCAGTGGATAGATATGATTTGCAATTGAGTAGGGGTTAATATTAACTCACTGGCTCCTTGCGGAGGAGAAAGGCGGTTGCTAGAGTAGCCATGTGTATTAACCCTGGTTGCATATCTAAGTCACATGCTCACTTGTGTGCTGTTCTTGGCAGTGGTATATTGGGAAGGGTTGAGGAGAGATAGAACTCATTTGAGGGACCTTTGCGGAGGTGAAGAGTGAGGCAGCGTGCGGGTTGTGTATTAATCCTTGATCCTGTAGAGGAGATTTTGTCCATTTGACAGACCTTTGCGGAGATGAAAAGTGGGAGCGCTTGCGGGAGAGTATTAACCCTTGTCCTGTATGCAGGTCGCGTGCTAGCAGGGTACCGTACGTAATAATTCCTATCACTTAAAATGTACTTGTAACTATAAAAAGGATTTGATTTATTTTCTAGACCTGACCATTAATAGGCATGATAGAAACAGGCATCTATAGAAAAGAAACAACAGCAACAGCATCCTGATCACAAGAGTTTTAACATGTCGAGTATCATTAAAGCAGTTCCAAAAGGCTGATTTCTAAGACTGAAATGAAATTGCAGTGAGAAAAAATATTTACTCAAAGAGCTAAAGACTTCATAAAAAGAGGATGTCGTAAAAACCTGATTACACAAAAAATGCATAAAAACAGTTTAACGATATATTAGGGAGAAAGTACTGTTCCATGGAACTAGGGTAAAGTCAGCAAAGGAAATTAGGTTCATAAGTGAATATGTATCTTACCAGAAAAAAATAAGAGAAATAATGAAAAAATATTGGGGATCCTATTACAAGATCCTGACCTTGGAAAGATATTACCAAACTATCCGGTAATGACAGAAAGGATTGTGTCCACAATTAGAGACTCTCTAACAATAAGTAATTTGGTTCCTTTTAAGTTAGGGTCTGACTGGCTAACAAATGTATAGGAAAAAGGTACTGTCAGGATGTGCTCACCACAAACGAGACGGGACCGCGGTGCTGAGGTGGGAAAGGTAATTACGCCACCCACAGCCACGAGGGCACGTCTTGATTGAAGAATGGTCTGGGATTCCGGGATCGGGGTAGGAGAGGTACGGATGGTAGAGGGTGCGGTAGCCAAGTCCAGGGTTAGAGAGAGAGACGTTGTCGTTTACCGTAAGCCAGAATCCGAATGCCAGAGATGAGAAGAGTCGTGATGCCGTATGCCGAGTTCGGGATGCCAGAGGTGCAGGAAGACGTAGCAGAAGCCGGTCCGGTACACGAGGAAATCTGTGGAACAGAACTAGGGAGGCAGAGAGTGATGAGAACAACTGGTTCTATGCTCAGCCGACGAGTCAATGAATCTGGAGGGTATATGTAGGTATGAAGAACCAATAGCCGAGAAGCAAGGCGGAGGTGTGTGAATGGGCCAGGCTGAGACAGGGATAGGTCTAGATGAGTTCCTGGAGGAGGAGCTATAAATCCTAGAAGTATTGGTGCATTGTATTGTGGCATTGCAAAAGGGTACTGTCTCTTTAAAGGGTTGGTGCGCCCCTGTGTGGCCGCGCCTCCCGGTGGCAGCGTCTGTAGCTGCGTGCGCGGACCCATGCCCTGAACCGAGGGCAGAAGAAGAGACTGGATATGCGCGCGCGCGCATAGAAGGACCGGAGCTCGGCGCCATGGGGAATGAGTCCCTGTGAGTCGCGGGAGACCCCGACAGAGCCGCGGGTGAGTAAGGAGCACGCCGTGCACGGCGTAACTCCTGCTTCCTTACAGTACCCCCCCCTTCAGGGGCGACCTCCGGGCGTCCATGACAAGGCTTGGAGGGATTCCTATGATGGAAAGCCTGAAGAAGGCGAGGTGCGTGAAGATCCCGATGGGGAATCCATGAACGTTCCTCAGGTCCGAACCCCTTCCAGTGAACCAGGTATTGTACTCCTCCTCTGGAGATCCTGGAATCCAAGATAAACTGGACCTCGTACTCCTGTTGACCGTGAATCGTAAGAGGAAGTGGAGGAGAAGTATTCTTGGAAAAGCGAGGACTCTGAAATACTGGTTTAAGTAAGGATACATGGAAGACCGAAGGTATCTTCATCGAAGGTGGAAGGCGTAGCTGGTAAGCCACAGGATTAACCTTCCTAACTACGGTGAAGGGACCGAGGAACTTGGGAGCAAGCTTCATGGTAGGAACCTTTAGTCGGATATTCCTGGAAGAAAGCCACACCTTGTCTCCTGGAACAAACTCCGGTACTTGATGTCGAAGGCGATCTGCCTGGAGTTTCTGTCTCCCTGTAGCTACCTTTAAATTCTCCTGAATCCTTGTCCATAAGTCTTTCAGCCGGGAGATGCGTTTGTCCACCGCTGGTACTCCTGAGGATAGGGAGGAAAAAGGTAAACGAGAAGGATGAAAGCCACAATTAATAAAAAATGGAGATTCTTGAGTGGAATCATTGCGAAGAGAGTTAAGAGCAAACTCGGCCCAAGGAAGCAAATCCACCCAATCCTGCTGCGTATCGGTTATAAAACATCGAAGATACTGTTCTAGGTTTTGATTGGCCCTCTCCGTCTGCCCATTGGTCTGTGGGTGGTATCCTGAAGAGAATTGAAGTGAAATCCCCAATTTTCGGGAAAAGGCACGCCAAAATCTTGATACAAATTGAGATCCACGGTCCGAAACAATAGTTGCTGGCACCCCGTGAAGACGAAAAATCTCCTGAATGAAGACATCCGCAAGGCGGGAGGAATTTGGAAGACCCCTCAAAGGCACAAGATGCGTCTGTTTGGAAAAACGATCAATGACCACAAGAATCGTATCCTTTCCCTTGGAATCTGGAAGCTCCACAATGAAGTCCATAGAAATATGGTTCCAGGGACGGTCTGGAATGGGTAAAGGAAGAAGAAGACCTGCTGGTTTGACCCGAGGTACCTTGTTGCGAGCACAAGTACCACACGATTTGACGAACTCCTCTACATCCTTAGCTCTCTCTGGCCACCAGAAGGTGCGTTGAACGAGATCGTTAGTCTTCCGTATTCCCGGATGTCCTGCAGATTTAGAAGAATGACACCATTCTAAAACCTTTTTGCGGTGTTGGACTGCCGTGTAGAGTTTTCCCTCTGGAACTTTGAGCCCTATAGGAATCTGAGATTGCTCGGATTGAATCTTGCCCATAATATCAAAGGAATTGGCGGACAGGATACATCTGGAAGGAATGATAGTCTCTAGCTGTTCTTCAGATTTGTCCTCTGCAAGGAACTGTCGAGAGAGGGCGTCCGCTTTAAGGTTCTTGGAGCCAGGAATGAAGGAGATGAGGAAATTGAATCGTGAAAAAAATAATGCCCAGCGGGCTTGCCGAGAGTTCAAACGACGTGCCCCTTCTAGGTAGAGAAGGTTCTTATGGTCTGTAAGAATGGTTATGGGTGTCTCTGTACCTTCTAAGAAATGTCTCCACTCCTCTAATGCTAATTTGATCGCTAAAAGTTCCCGGTTCCCGACATCGTAATTCTGTTCTGCAGATGAAAATTTCTTCGAAAAGAAGGCGCATGGATGCAGTCTGGCTAAAGGAGATGTCCTCTGGGATAAAACAGCCCCAGCCCCGATGTCAGAAGCATCTACCTCCAAGGTAAAAGGAAGTTTAGGATCCGGGTGTGTGAGGATGGGAGCCGAAACAAAAGCCCTTTTCAGCAGATCAAATGCCTGTATGGCGGTTTCAGACCATGATGAAGGATCTGCACCTTTCTTCGTGAGTGCAGTTATGGGAGATACAGTAGAGGAAAAATTGCGGATGAAACGTCGATAATAGTTTGCAAAACCCAAGAAACGTTGTACAGCTTTGAGAGTGTTCGGACGAGGCCAGTCCAAAATCGCCTTAAGTTTCTCTGGATCCATATTGAAACCGGAATCAGAAATAACGTAACCCAAAAACGCCACTGATTTGATATGGAACTGACATTTCTCCAATTTCGCAAAGAGATGGTTCTCCCGAAGGCGTAACAACACATGCTGAACGTGTTTGATGTGCTCTTGAGTGGATTGAGAAAAGATAAGTATGTCATCTAGGTAAACAATAAGAAATTTGTTAAGAATGTCCCGAAAAATCTCGTTGACAAAATCCTGGAAAACTGCTGGTGCGTTGTACAGGCCGAACGGCATCACCAGGTATTCGTAGTGGCCGTCATGGGTGTTAAAAGCAGTCTTCCACTCGTCCCCCTCTCGTATCCTTACTAAATTATAGGCCCCTCTTAGATCCAACTTAGAAAAGATAGTAGCTCCCTGGAGACGATCAAATAATTCCGGAATCAAAGGTAGAGGATAGCGATTTTTTCGCGTGATGTTATTCAAGCCTCGGTAGTCAATGCATGGACGGAGAGAACCGTCCTTCTTTTTGACGAAGAAGAAGCCTGCACCAACTGGGGAAGAAGATTTTCGGATGAAACCCCTTTCTAAATTCTCAGCGATGTAGGTACTCATGGCTTTCGTCTCTGGGATAGAGAGTGGATACGATCGTCCTCTAGGAAGAGGTGCTCCAGGAAGTAGGTCAATGGGACAATCGAAAGAACGGTGCGGAGGTAGTATCTCGGAACGTGCCTTGTCGAACACATCGCGGAATCCCCAGTACTCAGAAGGTAAGGAGTCGATCTTCTCAGGCAGAGTAGACAACCCACCAATCCTCTGGGAAACCCTGGTACAGGTTTTGGCACACGAAGTAGCCCACTGGATGGGTTCCCGATCCGTCCAGTCGATGCGAGGATTATGGAGTTGAAGCCAAGGAAGACCCATAATCAGCTCAGCAGAGGGAGAGTGGATCACATCGAGAGTAATGAACTCCGTATGGAGATCGAAGAACTGTAGTTGTAGAGACACCGTCTGTAGTGTGATAAATGCCGGTTGTAGGGGTCGACCGTCAATGGCTTCCAGACCTATAGGCGTCTTCTTGGTGACAAGTGAAATATTGTTTCGCCTAGCAAAAGTCTCATCAATAAAGTTACCAGCGGACCCAGAATCAATGAACACTCGCGCTTGAGCGTGAAACCCCTCTCCAGACAGTGTAATAGGCAACATTATCCTGGTGGGTAGTATGTCCTTGACAATAGGAGAAAGGATAAGAATTCCCAACGAAACTCTCCGGGATTTCGTTAGGAGTTGGCGTTTCCCGGCTTGTGAGGACACTGGGGTAGCATGTGACTGGAGTTGCCACAGTACATGCAGAGACCGGCATTACGCCGACGTTGTTTCTCGGCAGGAGGCAGCCTGTTGCCCCCCAGCTGCATGGGTTCCGGAATATTCTCGGAAGGAGGTAACGGGGAAATGAAGGAAGGAGCAAGGTTTCTTGGCACCCGTTGTCGGTAACGAGAGCGTTCGAATCTCCGTTCGTGTAGACGCTGATCTACTCGAACCGCCAGGGTGATTAACTCCTCTAAATCAGTAGGACGGTCCCGTGCAGCGAGCTCATCTTTCAGGGACTCAGACAGACCCTGCCAAAACGCAGAAGATAATGCTTCGTTATTCCAACCCGTCTCACCAGCAAGAGTGCGGAACTCTATGGCATACCCAGCGACGGTACGATCTCCCTGGGTTATATGATGAAGGGCCGAAGCTGCCGTTAACGTCCGTGCCGGGGTGTCGAAAACTCTTCTGAACTCCTCGACGAAGAGATCGATGTCCTGGGTGAGAGGCCCTTGTTGTTCCCAGATGGGAGAAGCCCATGCCAGGGCCTGGTCGGTAAGGAGAGACAGGATAAAGCCGACCCTGAAAACAGAAGAGGCAAAACGAGAGGGAGCGAGACGAAATTGGATGAGGCATTGGTTAAGGAAGCCCCTACATCCTTGGGGATCCCCAGCATAGTGTTTAGGAGGTGGAATACGAGGTTCCAGTGCAAACGGAGGGGTAGGAAAGGGAGTTGCAGGTGCAGGGGAAGCTCCGGGTGAAAGTTGCCGAGTGAGAGCTCGAACTTGAACCGTAAGAGAGTTAACACTTTGCTGCAACGTATCTGTCCGTCTATCCGTTTGTTCCAGATAAGTCTCTAGTCTGGTAAAAAGTGCAGAATGGGCATTAATAGTGCGCTCCACCTCAGCGGGGTCCATTTTTGGTGGGCTGAGCATAATGTCAGGATGTGCTCACCACAAACGAGACGGGACCGCGGTGCTGAGGTGGGAAAGGTAATTACGCCACCCACAACCACGAGGGCACGTCTTGATTGAAGAATGGTCTGGGATTCCGGGATCGGGGTAAGAGAGGTACGGATGGTAGAGGGTGCGGTAGCCAAGTCCAGGGTTAGAGAGAGAGACGTTGTCGTTTACCGTAAGCCAGAATCCGAATGCCAGAGATGAGAAGAGTCGTGATGCCGTATGCCGAGTTCGGGATGCCAGAGGTGCAGGAAGACGTAGCAGAAGCCGGTCCGGTACACGAGGAAATCTGTGGAACAGAACTAGGGAGGCAGAGAGTGATGAGAACAACTGGTTCTATGCTCAGCCGACGAGTCAATGAATCTGGAGGGTATATGTAGGTATGAAGAACCAATAGCCGAGAAGCAAGGCGGAGGTGTGTGAATGGGCCAGGCTGAGACAGGGATAGGTCTAGATGAGTTCCTGGAGGAGGAGCTATAAATCCTAGAAGTATTGGTGCATTGTATTGTGGCATTGCAAAAGGGTACTGTCTCTTTAAAGGGTTGGTGCGCCCCTGTGTGGCCGCGCCTCCCGGTGGCAGCGTCTGTAGCTGCGTGCGCGGACCCATGCCCTGAACCGAGGGCAGAAGAAGAGACTGGATATGCGCGCGCGCGCATAGAAGGACCGGAGCTCGGCGCCATGGGGAATGAGTCCCTGTGAGTCGCGGGAGACCCCGACAGAGCCGCGGGTGAGTAAGGAGCACGCCGTGCACGGCGTAACTCCTGCTTCCTTACAGGTACCTTTCCATTTGGAAAATGTTCAGCCTGTAGGTTCATACATACTGAAACTAAGTCTAGCCATGTCAGCAATACCAAAAAAATAGGTATTAATAGATATCACCAGGTAATGTGTCAGGAC
Source organism: Ascaphus truei (assembly GCF_040206685.1). Classification (NCBI taxonomy): domain Eukaryota; kingdom Metazoa; phylum Chordata; class Amphibia; order Anura; family Ascaphidae; genus Ascaphus; species Ascaphus truei. Next base: position 520,280,558 of record NC_134483.1, on the reverse strand, counting down.
TTAAGGTTTGTGTTATTCTCAAAGTAACACTAGACATGCATTATTTTATTTATTTAGAAAAATGTTTTACCAGGAAGTAATACATTGAGAGCTACCTCTCATTTTCATGTATGTCTTGGGTACAGAGTTGTAACAAGACATGGTTACATTAAAAGAGACATTACATAGTCAATTCACAGACATTTCATGGACAGATAGAGTTGGAAAATAGGGTACAGGGGATAAAAGGGCCGGTGAGTTACAGATTGAAATAGAGCAGCTTTAACATCACCAAATATCAGCGAATGGCAACAAACGGCTAACACCCGTTAGCTGCCCTTTGGCTGCTTCAAAGGCTGTCCGCCTTTGGAAAGAACACAGCTCGATACGCAATAGTTGTAAAAAAAAGAAGCTTATCTTAGTGGAGGTGGGAACGGCAGCTCCCGGGTATCGTTGTCACAATCTTGCGTTGCTGCATGATGACCTCAACGCGTTTTGCGCCTAAATGGAGCTTCTTCCCCCTGAATTAAGGAACATAATAATAATATTTACTGAGCAACTAATTAATTTGAGAAGCGTTAAGAGAGCCGAGAATCTCCTTCTACGTTTCTTTTTTTGCAGTGTGTGAATTCAAGTCTCCTTTTCCCAGTGTCCCGGTGTCTCCGCGCAGACAAGGCCCTTCTCCATCAAAGAACAACAGAGATAGAAAACATATTAGTGTATCTGGTCACACCAGGTCACTAAAGCAGCTTCATTTACCCTAATATCCTATGCCACACAGTGGTTAAGCTGCATACAAGAATGGGGGATAGTGATGTGCAAGTGAATTGGGGATAGTGATGTGCAAGTGAGTTGGAGAAGGAGCGGCTCAGTGAGTAAAGACACTGACTGGCACGGAGTTTGGAGTAGGGGAACCTGGTTCAATTCCCTGTGTCGGCTCCTTGTGACATTGGGATAGTCACTTTATCTCCCTGTGCCTCAGGCACCAAAAACATAGATTGTAATCTCCACGGGGCAGGGACCTGTGGCTGCAAAATGTCTCTGTAAAGCGCAACGTAAAACTAGCAGCGCTATACAAGAACATGCTATTATTATTATTAAGTGAGCACACTAGGTGTGTCATTTTTAGATCCTATACATGTGTGTACATGGATTTCCTAAAGATGTGGCCTTCTGCACTGCATGGCTTATACATCTAAGACTGCGCTTATAGTGCAGGCTACATTGGCTGCGACGCAACCGGGGACGTCACCTGTCGCCATCGCAAAAGTTGTCATTCTGTTGTAGCGACGTCGTTGGCTGCAAGGGGATGGTGACGTCATGTTGATGTAATGTGATTGGCTTATTGCCGTCACGTGGTGCGGCCGTCGCGGTAAAAATCAAATTCAATTGATTTCAACGATTTTGGTTGCTGTGCGATTTTGGTGGATTACATTTGTTTGTTTTGCCGCGGCACTCCGTCGCCGTAGCCGGGACTATAAGCGCAGCCGTAGCCTCACTAAAGGAAACTCCGGCGTGGTGTAAAATATTCAGGCTAACAATTTGTATCACATGAAGGAAACTCTTTCTTATATTTGAGTCACACACGCAGGAAATGGAGCAATGCAACAAAATACTTCTGCCACTTTTTTGTTTTTACATGTTGCTGCATCATTTGTATTGCATGCGTCAGAGAAAAGACCCCGGCAATACAAAGTCTGTCCACCAGGTGTCTATAAAAATGACAGAAATATAATAGGCTACCAATATAGGTAATTGGGCTAACTGAGCGGAGAGGGTTATTCAACATGTAACAGTGTCTCCCCCACCCTATGGGAGATTCTGCCATTACCAGGCGTGTGGTGCATGCTACCTGTAGGTTCACAAGAGGCTGAGGTGTCCACCGATGGTTGGGGGCACTGAACAGGCTTCTGGGGTACATACCCGACATTTAACTCATGGTACTCAGCGCCTCCATGCAGGCTCCAGATGTATGAAGGTAATCTCCCACAGTAGAATGGTTTCCTCACCCCCCAGAAAGATTGCACAAACCAGGCAGGATTTATATGAAACAGGAACGGGTTTATTCTCTTCTGCTGCCAGCGCAGTCACTTGGCAACTCTGCCCAATGCTGTCACAATTCTGGTCTCAGACTTCAGCTGGTCCCAGGACCTTCACTACGGGTCAAAGGCCCCCACAGCAGTCCTAACTCTCCCCTAGCCCTCTAGTAGGACCAAAGGTATAGGTGATCACTCACTTCCCCGAATGGAAGGAAACCTGGGCCTAACAAACTATAATTTAGGATGCAACCCCCTTAAGCACAGCAGGGGGAGGGAGGGTACCAGGTCTGAACCCAGGATTGGGCAACCTCAGACCTGATCCCACCTCCTTCCCTGTCACTCAAGAGTACTGCCTTGAGTGGGGAAAACCCCATGATTGATCCCAACACCGCCTGTTGTTACCAGGACTGATATGTCAGAACTGGGAAATTAGTAGAAACACCCAGCCATGGCTACACACATAACATAGCAACCAGAACATGTGAGAATAACTTATTTGTACTTATAGCAAAAAACAATTGCTATAGGAAATCAAGTCAGATGAATGCTCTGCTTGGTGAATGAGGTAGGAACTTTATTTTATAGGAGCATATTAAATATCTGAAGTAAATGAGGTTTTTTTAAGTTTTTTTATTTATCAAAATATTTTACCAGGAAGTAATACATTGAGAGTTACCTCTCGTTTTCAAGTATGTCCTGGGCACAGAGTTAAGACAAATAATACATGTTTACAAATACAGTTACATAATGAGCAGGGTATACATTATAAGTGTGAAAGTCTGTAAAACACATGGGTAATAAGTCAAATAAAGGCCACATGGAAGCCTTTGGGTGAAATGCATGCAGCAGGAGAGAACACTCATTGAATCATGCCCTACAGACCTGGCAGGCCACCCTTGTGTATCTGTATTCCCGACTGGATGCTGCCCTTAAAAGTATCACTGAGACTGAATGTGAGGGAAAGACAGTGTGAGAAGGACTTGCCCAGCATCAGAAGTAGCTACATATTGGCTTTGTGCTAATAGCCTCTGAGTGTCAGCTATGAGCAGCTCATAGTACCTGGACTGCATGTGAGCTTCGTGCCAAAAAGCCAGCTAGTGTGACATGCAATAAGAAGACACAACCCCCTTCAGGGAGAAAAATGCAGAGGGGAATATACACCTGAGCACAGAGAGGATTAAGGACATTCATTTAGAAATGTGTGTGCATTATCTGTATACCTTTGATGGTTATTTAAATATAAAATACTATATATTTGTTTTCCTGTCTTCCTTTATTTTCTCCAACACCATACCACTATACTGAAGTAATTGCTGGAGCGCTACCCCAAATTATGTTTATCATTCTTCTGTGTGGGTGATAAACCATTAACATGCACCATGTAGACTAAAACGTTCAGTAGTGGCTGTGCCACCCAAAAAATGGTCAATAACATAGCCGTTGATGCTTTAAAAAGCTTTAAAAACAATAAAGAACTAAGCTTATTCAATATTCAATATGTCTTCCCCATGCCGGAGAAGTATTTAGCTCCCTTCATTTAAACAGCACTAAAATGCTCTCCAGCATATTGAATAGGGGCTTAATTCTCGTCATACATGTAGAATGCTTAACTTTGGACCCACCAACAGCTGGACCCTTCCTTATTATGGTTACAGGCTTGGGTTGATCATTTCCTCTTCCCTCCCCGTGCATAACTCAAGCGCGAGTGTAATCTGTTTTAGAAATGTCCACTGAAGTCTGAAGTCGACCCCTGTTTAAATAAATGACTTTCTAATTTCTGAAACATGTTTATGTAGACAAGATTGTTAAAGAGGAGAAAGCTAATTTTAATCAAATCATAACATAGTCAAGGTCTCCAAGTAACGTATTTGCAGGGAGAATAACTTGCCAGACATCTATGGTATTTTTTAAACAGTTCTGCAGTAACTTTGATTTAAATGATCCTTAAGAGAAATCCAACTATCTCTAGCTATAAAAGCTTTAACATCTGCTTTTTTGTTTTATTTCTGACAAATGAAGCCAAAAACATGGATATATTGCATTTTTGTTTTACCGCAGCAAGCCAGAAAAAGGGAGGCTGTTAAATCATTCAAGTGGAAATGATTTAGTAAAAGTCAAAAAGGTTTATTATCCCTCATATGTATTGTTATGTATAACTAAGGTGCCTGGTTGATTATACATCAATTTAAATGTTACGGACCACAGTACTGTTACATTAAAAACAATATTTACAGATAAGTATATATATATATACATTTTAAGTTATGGTGGGTGAAAAAGGCGACAAAAAACCTCCACCGTTAGCATTTAGCCAATAAAGAATATCACTTGTGAGCACATTCACATGTCTTAGGCACGTTATATAGTGCCGGGCGCGTGCTGCACCATGCGCACGCGAGCGGATTTTTAGTTGGCTGACATTAGTCAGCTTTTCTATAGAAGGGCCGCGCGCGCACACGGCAGGGAGAGGGGAGCCGACAGAGAGCGGCGAAGATGAAGAAATTCATCTTTTCGCGCCGCTGCTTGCGCCCAAATGTATGTATATGTATGTGTGTATGTGTGTATGTATGTATGTGTGTATGTGTGTATGTGTGTATGTATGTATGCATGTATGCGTGTATGCGTGTTTATATGGATGTGTGTGTGCGTGTGAATGATTGCAGAAGTTAAAAAAATATATATTATTAAAGGTTTTTTTTTCTTTAAAAAAATCTATCTAGGACTTACATTCACTCACACAACCCATGCACACACATATACTCACACATACATACACACACACACATTACCTGCAGCTCCCGGCACTATATACAGGAAAAGCATGCGGAACGTGCACGCGCGTTCGCATAGGAACGCGCGGCCGCATCCTGTATGTAACAGCCCTTAGACAGGTCTGCAACCCTGCCTTTCAACCATTATCACCAAGCATACAGTGCTCCCGCTGCAGCAAGGGATTCTGGGAAATGACATGCAAATGAGCACACAATGTGCCACTTTTTGCCTGGAATATCCATTCACATGGAGCCCATTTAAGCAGATGCATCGCCATTCACATTGCTTTTAAACACATCATGAGACTAGCAAAGCAAGTACAAACCACTCACAGACATGTTTCAACATATATATATATAGTGATAGGGAAACATGCGCTAATTAGATAGGGAGTTAAAAATCATGTAACTAATGTTTGTGATAATCACAAAACAGTATAGTTCTGACTCAAGTATGACACCAAAAGGAATATATACATAAAAAAGTGGAAATTAAGTGAAAACAATTCCAAACATGATGTCCAAATACAAATAGTCTAACCATCAAAGTTCAAATTAGAACAAGTCCCCAGATGTTCATGTGTCTACAAAGACAATGTTTCTAGTGTGTAGGGAGGATCTCCTTCTGCAAACAGTCTGCACTTATCTCCCGAAGCTGCGTTTCCCAGCAAGATGCCTGCGATATTACTCTGATGAAATCTCATTAGCATTCAAGATTAACCCTACGCGTTTCGTGGGTAAACCCCTTCATCAGGGCCTATACAATACAACAAAAGGATTGTCTTAAATTGCAGATCTATCTAGTCACGTCACACGTTATCCAATCAGGAAATAGTTTCTTAATAACATATTTATACAAAAAAAATCTATTTAAAAGCAACCACGTTTAATCTCACCTGATAGTGATGTACAGATAGATTCACAGGACGCACAGACATAAACACATAGGGAGATGTGAGAGGGACAGGGGAGATGTATGAGGGAGATGTGAGATGGACTGGGGGAGGTGTGAGAGGGACTGGGGGAGGTGTGAGAGGGACTGGGGGAGATGTGAGAGGGACTGGGGGAGGTGTGAGATGGACTGGGGGAGGTGTGAGATGGACTGGGGGAGGTGGGGGATGGACTGGGGGAGGTGTGAGATGGACTGGGGGAGGTGTGAGATGGACTGGGGGAGGTGTGAGATGGACTGGGGGAGATGTGAGAGGGACTGGGGGAGGTGTGAGATGGACTGGGGGAGGTGGGGGATGGACTGGGGGAGATGTGAGAGGGACTGGGGGAGATGTGAGAGGGACTGGGGGAGATGTGAGAGGGACTGGGGGAGGTGTGAGATGGACTGGGGGAGGTGTGAGATGGACTGGGGGAGATGTGAGAGGGACTGGGGGAGATGTGAGAGGGACTGGGGGAGGTGGGGGAGGTGTGAGAGGGACTAGGGGAGGTGTGAAAGGGACTCAAGGAGATGTGAGAGGGACTCAGGGAGATGTGAGGGGGAGTGAGGGAGATGTGAGAGGGACTGAGGAGATCTGAGGATGCTGGGGGAGATCTGAGGTTACTGAGGAGGTCTGGGGGAGATCTGAGGTTACTGAGGAGGTCTGGGGGAGATCTGAAGATGATGACAGGGACTGGGGAAGATCTGAGGATGTGAAGGGACTGGGGGAGATCTGAGGATGCTGGGGGAGATCTGAGGATGTGAAGGGACTGGGGGAGATCTGAGGATGCTGGGGGAGATCTGAGGATGCTGAGGGGACATCTGAAGATGATGAGGGGGCGGGGGGAGATCTGAGGTTGTGAGGGGGACTGGGGAGATCTGAGGATGCTGAGGGGTATTGGGGGAGGTCTGAGGAAGACTGGGAAGATCTGAGGATGCTGAGGGGTATTGGGGCAGATCTGAGGAGGACTGGGGGAGATCTGATGACGAGGAGGAGAACTGGTAATGGTAATGATGCAGGGATTGGGGAAAATCTGATGATGAGGGGGGGCTGGGGAAAATCTGAGGATTATGCTGGGGACTGAGCAAGATCGGATGATGAGAAGGAGGATTGGGGGAGATCTGAAGATGATGAGGGGGACTTGGGGAGATCTGAGGATGATGAGAGGGACTGGGGGAGATCTGAGGATGATGAAGGGGACATCTGAGGGTGATGAGAGGGACTGGGGAATATCTGAGGATGATGAGGGGGTGGGTGGGAGAGATCTGAGGATGATGATAAGGGGGACTGGGGTTGATCTGATGATGATGATGATGATGATGATGATGGGGGTAGCTGGGGGAGATCTGATGATGAGGGGGAGAGCTGATGAGTTTTCACTATGAAAGTGCGGTAAGATGAGAGAGAACCGGTTGCTAACATTTCTGAATTCCACCACTGGTTTTACTCCATACGGGTTAATAAAAAACTGCCATTGGCTACAATCCGGACAGATTAAGACTGATCCACGGAAATCCACGAGCCAAAGGAAGCGGACAATCCGAGGCGGGTCCAAATCCACCATAGAAAATTGCCCATCTCCACTTAGCAGGATGTTCCAATGTTTTCCTACAATGTTTCTAATTTGCTGAGATGCACCATTGAACAAAGTAATAAAAGGGATAAGGGGTTCTGGATCTGAACTTTTTTCACTCTTCAGTTTTGTTGTCAGTAATTTATTTCTTGAGATATTTTATATTGAAATCTTTTGCCCTATGCATATCTCTCTCTAATGCTAGGCAATTGTATCCCCACCATTGAACCATTGTTGAAGATTCTATACCTGTTCTATGTACTCATCTAATTCACTGCAATTCCTCCTCCATCTTTGAGTTCTCTAGTATAAGGAGATACCTTTTTTATTTGGACTAACACTTGATATTACAAGCCAAGTTTTTCTAGTGTTCTCTCTTCCTCAGATCGACAATTCTGATTTACAAAAGGATTCCAGGAGTTCAACACAGATGTAAAATAAACCAAGATAACAATCTAAGACAGATGATGTAGGAAAGGAATGGCAGAGAGAATGGTAAATAAACAGACAGGGCAATACATGGATGAAAGGGACACTGGGCTCTATGCAGTAAGCACCGAAAAAGGGCAATCGCCAAGGGTTGCCGATAGGACTTATTTTGACGATTTGCCCTCGCAGTATTCAGTAAGGGCCGAATCCATGCCGATCCCTGCCAAATCACTGCGAAAGCAAAACTGCCGATGAGCCTGTGCCGAAACAGCCTGGCTCCCGATAACCTGCCGATAGGCCGTTTCTGCCGATAAGTGTTTGCAGCAGAGAGAGACCAGCCGCTCTCTTAGCGCAAACATCGGCAAAATAAAAATTATTTATAAACAACTTTTACTCATAGTGTACATGTGCAGGGGGTCTCCGGAGCTGAACCGCATTGGTTTCAGGTCCGGGGACCCCGTGCTTCCCGAGATACAGGCCCCTTTATGAGGTGCCAGTATCCCTCTGCATTTAAAGGTCCCGATCACGTGACCGCGGAATGTAAACAAAGCAGAGGGATACCGGCACCCGGGACATTTGCCCCCAATAAACATTGCAATAAACAACATACACCCCCTGTGTATTTAAAATACATAAACAACAATAAATACATTAAATACATACACTGGCGACACACTTTATTCGAGCTCGGCTAGTCCCACGAATTCGGGTATACCCGGGTGTATTGAGGTTTGTGACTGTTTTCTGCCCGAGTGCATTGGGTTATTTTCCAGGCAGGGATTGAAGCATTTTATTCCCGCTGGCTGCAATACTGCACAGTATATATATATATACTGCATTACAATTCATGAATTTATGCCATCTGGTAGACACGCGAAGCATTGCAGCCTATTAAATCCTAATCATTATCATTTAACAGATCAGCCGCCCGTCAGCCAGGCATGAACCCAGGCTGGGAAGGCAAATGCAACGGGGCTTGTCAGAGGTGAGGAGCGGCGCATTCCAGGTATCTGCCAGGTACATACTGGGTATTTGCTCGAATAAAGTGTGTCGGTGCAGTATAGCACTCACCCATTTCCGGCTGCCACGATGAAGGCCATCCTCATCTTCATCCTGCCCATGCCCCCTCTGCTGCTGCAAAACAGACACAAGAATGAACACATCCAATGTAATGTCCCCTAACCCCTTAATCACCATAGCGGTTATTAACCACTACAGTCATTATGGGGTTAACCCACCCTCACCCACCACTCGGGATGCCTACATACCCTCCCACACTAACCCCCCACCCTGTGAGGCCTAACCACCCTCACCCACTACCCACAAGGGAGGCCTACCCACATACCGTTGGGGCCAATACCCCCTCCCCCCACCCCCAGTACCCACAATAAAAACTATACACAGCCCCACAATAAACATTATTCTATTTATTAAATACATTACCCACCCCCTGTGCCCCCTCCATAAATACATGATTTATCCTTTTACATACAGGGTTCATAACCCATCCCCACGCGATTTCCCGGCGGGCCGAGTTCAAAAAGTGCCGATAAGTTTTTATCGGCATCAAAAATTGCCGATTTTTCCCACTTATCGGCGCTTACTGAATCGGGGGGGCAAATTTGGTGAAAAAATGGCGATCAACGGCTTATCGGCGCTTACTGCATGAGGCCCAGTGAGACAAAGGACTATACATCCATCAGCAGTGTGCAGGGGGTGAGGATGCAGGAGGAGAGGGGGTTCATTGTAAACGTTACAGAGAGGCAGGAAGAGACATTACAAGATTATGATAGTGTGTTAGAAACCCCATATCGGCATTAAGTCCTCTTGTTTTAGTGACAAAGGGCATTATTATTTTAAGTTCAAATGTTTTTCGTACTTGAGTACTTTTAAACATTCCATTGAGGATTTACTGTAAACCATTTATGGAATGACCATGTCGTGAGAAGGGGTGTCCCACTGGAGTGCAATATCTTCCTTGTTCATGGTGTGGGTGGTTTCACCAATATAGCATCCATGGCGCCATTTGCTGCATCAAATCATATATACTGCACTGCACTGCACCACATTTCTGGATGTGCAGCAGAATGTTCCTTTATCATTGAATGTTCTATGTTTGTGGCTGGCTGTGGAGTCTTGGCATATATGTTTACAACATTTGCACTGTGTGTTATTGGATGGTTTTGTGTAGAGATGGGGGAACCAATCCAAAGCCGTGTCCCGGAATTTCCCGGGTTTGCCAATTTAAAATCCAACTACGGATTGTTCCGGTTTCAATCCGCGCGGATGAATCCAAAACTGCCATTGGATACAATCCGCAGGTGGATTTTAAGAATCCACGGATTCAGCAATCCGTCCGATCCGAGGTGGATCCAAAACCGCAAAAAAAGATTTGCCCATCTCTTGTCTTGTGCCGTTATCAGCGCCCTTGAGTTCGTTATGAAGTTTTCTACTGACTAACTTCTGTCTGCGGTTTGGCAGTTGCCGAAATGCAAGGATGGGAGGTTTGGGGAAGATGTCTTTTAATGTTTAACCCTCCGTCAGCATGGGTGGCAGATCTTTGATTATTGTTCGAGAGCAGGGTAGTATGTCGCCGCTGGTGGCAATTTATGTGATTATTTTTTCTTCTTCTTTCTCGTGAGGTTTTAAGTACAGTTGTTATTGTTGTGGCATTGGCCTTTCACTCATTGTAACTATGTATTTGTCATTATAACTCTGTGCCCAGGACATACTTGAAAACGAGAGGTAACTCTCGATCTATTACTTCCTGGTAAAACATTTTATAAATAACTAAATAAATTGGTATTTGGCTTTTATCCCATCTGCCTGAGTGATTCAATCAGGGTTGGGAGGTGTATGTTTCTGTCATTAGTGTCAGAGCATATTCGGTGATATCTTTGGTAACCTGGTTGTGTATAATAGCTCGTTCTAAATGATTAGGATGGAAGCTAGAGTTATGGAGGTGACTATATCTGTCTGTGGGTTTTTTTTGCATACTTCTTGTGTGTAGTTTGCCATTCTTCAGTGTTACTGTTGTATCTAGAAAGTTCACTAGCTTTGCTGAATAATCTATGTTGAGCTTAATTGCTGGGTGGAATGAATGCAAGGACTCATTCACTTTAAAAATACAATATATTGGGTTTCTGACAGGTCAAGACATTTCCTGGGTCTGTGCGAGGCTTCCAAAAAGAACTTAAATGGTGGGGGGGGAGAGGGGGGGCCTGTCACGGATGGCCAACTCAAGGTGACATATGTGTTGTGTAGAAGGTCATAAACGCTACCCAGCGATGCCGCTGTCCACCTCAAAGAAATATAAACATTGTGAATAATTACTGGTGCATTCCAGAGAGTGGTGACAAACCATTGAAGGACTTTATTAAAAATGAATATATCGTGACGTGATCTACTGTACATACTATTACATGTGTGTATTTGTGGCACAGAGTGGCATATACTGTACTGAGACCACACACTGCATGGGTAAGAGGTCCAAGGGAAAGATATCTATTTGTCACTCAAATTTAGGATGGTCGTGATTAGTCTCGTTGTGTCTGTCATGACTACCTGAATCTATTGATGCAACTCACGTGCGTCTAAATATTAGAGAAGGGAAGTTCTGAGTGCGGTTATATACTGAGGCATGATTTAAACATTGTTTGTAGCAGGTTTTTTCTCTGTCATAAAACTGTCAATCTAACAGTTGATTTACGACAGGGGTGCGCTATGTTAGTTAAATAAGGGAAAAATAGTACATAATTCTGAGCAAGATTTATGAAAATCAGATTTTAACTAAGGTGTGTTTGAGATCAAACACATGATTTCTGCACTAGTGACCACTCTGGGGAAAACCTATGACATATGTTAATGCAGGGGGGCGCAAACTTTTTTCCCTGCGCCCCCCTGACGGCTGTCCCCTCACTCCCGCGCCCCCCCCCCCAACCCCAACTTACCCGCGCTCCGGCGTAATGACGTCACGTTGCCATAGCAACGTGACGTCACATGACCTCGCAGCGTCATTTTGACGCCGCGTTGTCATGGCGCCGCAGGGAGGAAGCCGCCGGAGCCACGGTAAGTTAGGTTTACAGAGGCCCTGCAGCTCCCCCGGCACTTAATTTAAGTGCCTTCGGGAAGCGCGCGGGGCCTCTGTAAACCCCGCGCCCCCCGTCGGCAGTGTCGCGCCCCCCCTGGGGGTCGCGCCCCACAGTTTGCGCACCGCTGTGTTAATGTATAGGAATTTCTGTTTTATGTTTTTATCCTTTAATTTTAAGAAACTGTCCTGTATTTACTGTAATTGTATGTTCTTGTAATCCTTTTTCCGCAATCTAAGCACTGTATTTTTATATATATATTAAAACATTTAAGAAGTGATGCTTTGGGCTCTGAATGAACTTCTGCACGCTCTGGAGAGAGTATTTACATTTTCGGACACATTTTGCTACAACCGATTTGTTTGTGTTAGTTTTGCGTGTGCATATTTTTTCTATTATAAACAGGGACCTGAGACCCTGGCAGATTTATTAATTTGACATCTTTTATTTGTATAATTTTTTCGGTGGTGTAAGCGTATATACTGTATATGATTACAATTGAGTAAGGTGTTAATATTAACTCATTGAAGGTACAGTACCGTGCAGAGGAGAAAGGTGAGTTGGCTAGAGTAGCCGTGTGTATTAACCCTGGATGCATATCTGAGTTACAAAACATTAAAGGAAGGAACCCACACACTCAAAAAGAGAAACAAGGAAGGTATATACTGTAGATCAAAAAGGTATTTTACTGAGAGTAAGCCTAAAAGACACCATACAAAGGGAATACAAATATACAGTTAAGTGAGCTCAAAGACAAAAAAGGCTAAGAATAGGACAAGGTTAATGCAAAGACTACTTAGCTTAGCTCACTATAAAGGCTGTGGACCAGGCAAAAAAAAAAAAGGCAAAAAGAGGATACTGATAAATGGAACAGGTGGGTCATACTGGGGTAAGCAAGCCAGTAAAATGGAAAAAAGAAAAAGCAAAGTTGATGGGGAGGAATAAAAAAAAGGGAGAGGAGAAAGAGGGTGAAAGGGGGTACAGAAATAAAAAAAAATGAAAATTAAATAAAGGGGGTGCTCTTTTATGTTTGTTCATATATATTAAGAGATTAAGGGGTCTCTTTGGATTCCCTGCACCTTGACTTTACTTTGCTACCTATCTTGGGCGTTCTGATTCTCACCACTGCATAATCATATCTTAGTCACGTGCTCACTTGTGTGCTGTTCGTTACAGATGGTATATAGGGATGGATGGAGGGAAGATATTATTCATTTGACGGGACTTTTGTGAAGGGCGAAAGTGGGACAGCTTGCGAGTTGCGTATTAACCCTTGTCCCATATGCAGGTCATGTGCTCACAGGTGTGCCATACATGACAATTGTTTTAGATTCTCTTTGCCTTATGTCCATGTTATAAACAGATCATCAATGTATCTGTAATATTTGTAAGTTTTGTCAAGGCATGTGGTTAGGAATCTCTGTTCAAGATTGGCCATAAAAAGATTGTCATATTGTGGTGCCATCTTGGTGCCCATTGCAGTCCTCATTAGTTGTGTGTACATTTCCTCAGTCTTCGAAACTGATAAAACTATATGCTTTTTTACACACCCATCAAAATGTCCACTGTCTGCCACTAAATAGCTGTTACAATCTACATCTCTAAGATAAGTCTTTGTGATCACTCTCTCATTTCCATCTACCTTCAAGTATAGATCCAAGTAATCAGTGCGTATGGGATCATTGCTAGCTGTAAAAATCAAATTCTGATCATTTGCATTAATATAACTGGAAAAGGAGTTCAAAGATGCCAAATAATACGTATGTCATCTATATAGCGTTTCCAAAAGACAATCTATCTAAGATGGGGGTTGTTGTTTCCCACAAAGTTTTGCTCCCAGCTACCCACGAACAAGTTTGCATAGCTGGAAGTAAACTTTATTCCCATTGCCATCCCAGACACTTATATTTATAACTGGTTTAAATATCTAAAGTAATTGTGCGTCAGTATAAAGAGTCCTTCAGTATAAAGAGTGCTCCCTCCACAATAAAGTTCCTATAAATTGTTTATATGGCGACATCTCCATACAGATACCTTTCTGGTGCCAGTATTCCCTTATCATGCTACATGCAAGTGTATAACGACTGCACATCTACTGCAACCCAACCATATTCATCTGATCATTTTAAATCCTTCAAAAATAAAATTGATCACATACTATTGAAGATGTGAATCTAAATAGAATGAGAGATTGGAGGTAAGGGAATTTGTCCCAGAGATTATGGGCTTTCCGAGTGGGTTCTTTAAGCATTTGTGCACGTTGGGCAGGTGGTAAAAGATAGGGACACATGGGCAATTTATAAATAGGAAATTATACACTTTCAACTTAAAATCCCCACATTCAAGGCTCGGTCCAAAATAGCCTTAAATCTGGCCAGGTAGGCATCTGTTGGGTTTGTTGCTAATGGTTTATAGGAAGAAAGGTCACCCAGCAATCTTTCAGATTCTTTTATATAGTTTTCCCTATTTGATATCTCGACCACCCCCCTTATCCGCCTGTTTGATTATAAGATACTTATCATCCATAAGAGTTTTTAATGCATCTCTTTCATTTTTACTCATACAGGTATTCTTTTTGAAAAGGACTTTGCCAGAACACAAAGTGTTGAAGTCCCTCTCAACCAGGTTCTGAAATACATCTACATGACAACCTCTTGCTTCTATGTAGACGTACGTTTTAAATTAGTATGATGATGCATTTCTCCAGAGTTAGTACATTATTTACACTTGGATTGTAACTTGGAGGTGAAGCATGGGGCCAGGACTAGAGTTTCCACTGGGCACCCACCACACCAAGTGTCAGTGGCCTTGCAAGACCCCCCCTTCTATCGCTCACACACCTATCTCTTTCCTCCATATCATTCTCTCCATTCTCCCTCTCTCACTGCCCTCTCCCACACCCCCACCTCTCTCAATCCATGACACTACATATCTTCCACGCCCCACCTCTCTCTCCAATGCCCCCACCTCTCTGTCTCGCCTCTCTCTCCCTCATGCGTCCACCTCCCTGTCACACCCCACCTAGCTTAACCTCTCTCCAACACCCCCACCTCTCCCTGTCTCCTGCACCCCACCTCTCTCTCCCCCATACACATAGCTACTCCCCCTACACACATAATACCCCCCACAAACCCAGAAAACCCTTCCCCCAACATACACGAACCTCCCCTTCCCCCACACACAATACCTCCCTGTCCCTATACACAAAATCCCTCTCCTGCACACATACAATATACCCCTCCCTCCGCACACAATACAGGCATACCCCGCATTAACGTACGCAATGGGACCGGAGCATGTATGTAAAGCGAAAATGTACTTAAAGTGAAGCACTCCCTTTTTCCCACTTATCGATGCATGTACTGTACTGCAATCATCATATACGTGCATAACAGGTTTAGTAACGCATTGGTAACAGGCTCTATAGTCTCCCCGCTTGCGCACAGCTTTGGTACAGGTAGGGAACCAGTATTGCTGTTCAGGACGTGCTGACAGGCGCATGCGTGAGCTGCCGTTTGCCTATTGAGCGAGATGTACTTACTCGCGAGTGTACTTAAAGTGAGTGTCCTTAAACCGGGGTATGCCTGTATCCCCTTCCCCCAATACACACGCAATACCCCCTTCCCCCACACACAAAATACCCCCTCTCCCCACACACATATTACCCCCTCCACCCACACACATATTACCCCATACCCCCACACACAATACCCCCTCACACATACCCCCCACACAAATATAATACCCCCCTCCTCCAGATACAAAATACCCCCTCCCTCACACATAACACCCTCCCCCATACACATATTACCCCCCCACACACACATATTACACTTCTCCCCCTACACAAATAATAACCCCTGTCCCCCCACACACATAATAATCCCACCTCCACATAATACATAAACACATACACACATACAGTACCCCCTCCCCCCAGCACATATAATAACACACAACACTTCTTACCTGGAAGCTGATCAGTCCACCCAATTCCTGGCATGGGTGCAGGGCCTACACGGGAGGGCTGTCGCAGCAGGGGAGGAAATCTGTTACAGGGGAGGAAATCTGTGGCTTGGCAGCCAGACGCAGATGTTTCGCAGGCTGATGGGCCCAAGGCAGCTGGGACCCAACAGCCGGCCCACTCAGAGGCCGGGTCCAACTGCCAGCGCCAGCTGGGTCACGTGCAGCCATCGGGCCTGGGATAATTGTCCCGGTTCTCCCCCCCTGTCGGCGGCCCTGAACTTGCATATTTCTAAATTCCCATTTTTGGAGATTACATCATCTAAGTAACTACTTCAGGCCAGGCTCTCCCTTTGGCTGATATAGTCATTTACCTGTTGCACTTTTCCCATTATTTGTAATTTATTTACATTGTATTGTAATTTTGTGAAGTGCTGTGTAGTGTACATTATTGGTGCTATACAAATAAAGTGATACATACATACATGATAGATACCTTCCCACTGGAAAACCACTGAACTGAGCTATGTTTGTCTCTGTAGATGTTATTTGTACAGTAGTATCATTATTACAATGTTATTGGAGGAACATTAGGGCAGATTAACTAAGATCCAAAAAGGGGTATTGGAGTTCAATTCTGTGTTAACTGCCATGCATGCCAATGGACATTAACGTGGGATTGAGCTCAAATACTCCTTGTAGGAGCTTTGTGAATAAGAGATGTGTAAACTTTTCACCAAAGTTCGCAAACCAGGCGACATTTTTCTATTTTTCTTTTTAAACAAATGTTCGCATAAATTGGAAAACTTCCCAAAAATTCACCAAGAATGAAAAGGTCAATGGTCATTGTAATTTTCATGTATTTCTTTTTTTCATATCTCTTAATTTTTTCCTCCTTATTTCTTTTAATTTAACTTGCTTACTGCAGAAAGACTATAACTATGGTAGCCACCATGTGGCTTGTGCAGTAATTTGGGATGGGGCTCTGAGAGTGTAAATAGGAGATACAAACAGTATACGGTGAAAATAAAAATACGTATACTTATATCAGCAAAAGAGCATGGTTGGAAAGGAGGCGTGGTGGAGTGGTTATCATGGACATGGAAGAAAAGAAGTAGTGGGACCCTAGAGAAAAGACTAGGAAGGAACTGCTACTATTGAAAAATCCCCAATTGTACTGATGCTCAAGTGGCAGCTCATGCCCATAGGGCATGGGTGTGCCACTGTGCCAATCAATTGGTTTATTTGCATTTTTTTGTTTAAAATTGAATGTGTTTTTAATTTGAGGCTTGTTTTTCAGATTGCATATTAAAAAATCACCAGTTGTACTTATGATCAAGTACTAAAGGGAATAAAACTAAAACAAAAAAATGTTTCAATTATAATCATTGTTAGCAATGCCAGTCTTAGCTGCTGTACATCAACATTACCAGCACCTCCTTCTCCCTTCGAGAAAGTAGTGGTGTTGTTGCAGGGGACAAACAGGTCACCCTGATGGTACAGGTTGTCCAATAAGAACTGCATGTTGCTGGCACCTCTGGAAGTGTCTTAGATAGATTATCCATCCATCGACGATTAAGCAGACGTGTGTGTACTAATGTGAGTGAGAAAGATAAACCCGTACTCTCACAGTAGAAACACCAGTTAATCATAGTCAGGCTGATAAAGCGTTTCTCATCCCCAGAGACTGGTATGTTTTTGAATCTGGATAGACATTAACCTCTGGGTGTGCAAATACATGTGAGGGAAGGGTCAGAGACATACAGTAATCCTCAGCTGAACATGCAGTGATTGAAAGCATGAGCCGACTCTACGTCTTATACCGCAAGACTGAGGAGATGGAGGGAGCAGGAATAGGTTAGAAATTACCCAATATTTCACAAAAGAAAGCTGTTGAGGAAGAGGATGTACAGTGATAATGATATACAGAACAGTGTGACTGCTGACAGTTCATTTAGATTTTTGGCTGAAAATGTATTTCACTAAAACCCTACTGCTGTGGCACACACAAATCGGGAAAGAATTTGCAGAGCATTAGCTTTGCTTTTCCTAATATCTCTTACATCTCCCTTACTGCAGAGACTATAGACTACAGGAGGCACACACACCTGTGGCTTGTGCCGTGAGGCTGATACCGTTAACACAAATGCACACACAGTAGACAGGGATATAAATATGTACCTGTATGGTAGTTATGTTGGCAAAAAGATGAGAGTTGGGAAGCCATCTCTAACAAGTGTAGCAGTGCCCTCCATGTCTTTAAGTCAGGGCAGCTGGTCTCTCTGTTTCTTTGTCTACTTGTAGCCCTGTGTAGTTTTGGGGTTATATGTCTTTCTCCTCCTGTGCAATAATCCCTGTTAAGGGCAGGTTTGCCAGGAGTAATCATGGATTTTTCCCTCACACTCCTTTGCTGTGCAGTACTCAGTGAAGGTAATGTCATCAGGCTCTGTGTCCAATTACAGTGACACAGGGGTGGTGCCTATTGGAGCTATTTAGTGCACAGCCCTTCCTGTATTTAGTAGTGTCTCACCCCGCATGAGTGAGACTAGTCAAACCCAGCAAACTGCCAGGGCTCTGGCAGGTTTTGTGGCCCTCCCTTAGGGGAGAGGTGTGTGCAGGCTATTCCCCTTATTCCATCAGGGAGTAAGGGATGAGCAAGGACAGCTTCTATGACCCTGACTAGGAGTGGTGTCCAGGGACTTCCTTTGGGTTGGCAACCTACTATGTGCGGCTAGAGACCGGCTGCAATGATGGGCAGTCGGCCCGTGTCTGCTGTAATAAAGGATGCCAAAGATAAAGATTGCTTCTGTCCTGATTGTTGAGTCATTCGGGAAGAAGGTGCACACAGAGGTTCTCTTTCAGAGACTCCTCCCTACTACGCTGGGGGTCTGGAAGAGATGGAGGCGCTGTACTAATAGTGAGTTATGCTATGACAAGAGTGAATAGAATATACAGTGCGCAACTAACTAACCTCTAATGGTGATAACAGTGATCAATTGTGTAATAACAGATACCCTTCTAATTTAAACTAAATAGTAAAACCACATATTACCACAGTGTGAAATAAAAAATTAATACATAACCGTGAAGTGTGGTATAATAAGACGTCTGCAGCTATAAACCAGGGGGTGGCTCGGCACCCCCCTAAACACTAAGGAGACGGAAACAAAAAAACAGCGCAAAACACAAATCGTGAAGTATGTTAAATATAAGTGTATATTAAAAATAGGGATAAATATTCTGCGTACATCAGGGAGCTAGAACATAAACATTGAGTGTGCACATCACACAAGTTACCACTCGGCAGCTGAGGGTTCAGGAGTCAGGAGCTGGTTTCTTTGGCAGGCGTCTCAGGTAGTAGCTGTGGAGTTGCTCCTTCATAAGCACACCCGGTCACGAAATCACCGCCTCTGTAGAAACCTTCCCTCTGGTCAGGTGGAACACGAAGAATCCTAACGTTCCACAGCCTGCAGTCACACTCTGAGAGTCCCCCGATCGAGCAGTGAGAACTCAACCGATCCAAAGTGCTCCCAGACCGTCACAGCCACAGACGGAGGCAGACTCTCTTACAGCAGTGGCTCCAGCTTGAGAGACCGTCGCTCCGTCCTGGCGCGCTGTGGGATGACGTAGTGTTTACTACGAAACGCGTAGGATTATATCTTTATCTATGTGTTGAAGGTTATTTTGCTATTTCCTGAACATTGGGCGCTCTAGAGACTATTTTTCATTCCCTGTATTTTGGTTATTGGAAACCACGACTGTGACTTCATCCCACAGCGCTCCAGGACGGAGCACAGAGGCGGTGATTTCGTGACCGGGTGTGCTTATGAAGGAGCAACTCCACAGCTACTACCTGAGACGCCTGCCAAAGAAACCAGCTCCTGACTCCTGAACCCTCAGCTGCCGAGTGGTAACTTGTGTGCTGTGCACACTCAATGTTTATGTTCTAGCTCCCTGATGTACGCAGAATATTTATCCCTATTTTTAATATACACTTATATTTAACATACTTCACGATTTGCGTTTTGCGCTGTTATGACTCAGCTATACCTGGAGAGCCAGTCCTGATACCATCCCCCATACCATCGCAGGAGACTCAGGAGTCCTGTAAGCCAGCAGGTGCACCACACTATACCTCTTGTAACATGGGTCAGTTTCCACAGGAGGGGGTCAATATGAGATTGTTGAGTATGTAACGGAGTTTCCCTGGCCCAATCAAGAGACTTCATGGTGCATGGGTAGAGTACTGAACCCGTATTAGCAGGGAACAACCGATGTGCTTAGCAGCACAGAGTTCTGCTTTGATCTATCTGAGGACTAGGAGGTGCAACAGCAAAGTGCAATAGTAAGTGTGAAGTGAAAATGCCTTGACTATTGAAGGAGTGTTAGACAGAGATGCTTCAACCTTACCTCCAACACCAGTGTCCACCTGTAACAGGGACTTATCCTTGTTAAGAATCTTGCCTCTAATCCAGCAGTGTGCTGGTTGATTGCACACCCGCAATCAACCACCCCACCTGCCTAATCAGAACTCTGTCAGAAAAAGCCTGTTCTGAGAGACAGGAAGAAAGGATTACTGTGCTCACAATTGGAGCTGAGGCAGGAAAGACAGATGAGAGGATTCCTTAGTCTCACAATTAGGGGCTCAACCAAGGAAGGACAGATGTCTTGAGCTGCAAAGAGACTGCAGGCTGACAGCAAGACAAAGGGAAGATTTCTAAACCTGGAATCTGATATTGCTATAGCACACAAGGAGAGCAGAGAGGACTTCCCCTACAGCTACAAGATACAGATAAGACTTTCTTATGGGACTGTTTATATATATATATACATATATATATATATGTATATATATATATATATATATATATATATATATATATATATATATATAGGTATCAGTACCGTGTTAGCCGAGCTTCAATAATCAAAAAATAAATAGATGATACCGTTCTGTGGCTAACGAATATATATATATATATATATATATATATATATATATATATATATATGAGGACAGACAAAAGAAAAAAGCTGCGCCACTGAATTTCAGTGTTGAATTAATCTAAAAATTATGTGCTAAAGATTAATCAATGATAATGTATATATAAATAATAAATGAATAAATATAAATGTGAATCCAATAAATAATCTAATATTATAGTAGCACAAAATGATTATATACCTGTGCTCAATACTAAGGATAACTATACACAAACAAATAATAAACAATAAAAATGCTTTTGAATATAACAACATAAATAAACGAAAGAATAGGGTAAAAACCAGTCCTCAAATGATGGTCCAATATAGAAATGGATGCTGGTGCAGGGGGTCTCCGGCTGCTCTCAAAATGGACAAACCACGTCCACAGGGAATCTAAAAGGAAAAAAGAGGAGAGAGCGCACGCCCCATAGCGTAAAATTGTATATTTAATGAGGGGAAGGGGAAGAGGGGGGGTAAAAATGCACTCACAATAGTACAGATAAAATAAGCATTGCGTGATAATAATCACCACCATCCGGTTGCTGCTTTCTGTCCTGGGGAAATAACCGATCTCAAAACAGGATGGGCCACCGTCCCAGCAGATGTCCAGGGCCAGTGGATGTATGATATTGTTCAAGAGTCAAAGAAAGTGGCTCCGTATTACCAGGCCTCTGTAGCACCAGCGCATGGATCGGTCCACTCCAGCGCTTTGTGATGACGTAATGTCAATGCGTCCGACGTGATGACGCTCCCTGACGCGTTTCGTCACTCACGGGTAACTTTCTCAAACCCCTCATTAAATATACAATTTTACGCTATGGGGTGTGCGCTCTCTCCTCTTTTTTCCATATATATATATATATATATATATATATATATTATATATGTAATTCATTATTAGGTGATACCTTTTTTATTGGACTAACAATTTATGTCATAGGTCAAGCTTTCGAGAGTTCTCCTCTCTTCTTCAGGTCAAGCAATACTGATATACAAAGGATTCTATGACTAAAACAGTGTAGAGAAACAAAACAAAACAACAGATATGTACTGTAGATAAGGTAGGGCGTTAAAAGTGTTTGAAGCCAGGGGATGGTGACAAGGGAAGGTGGGGAGGGATGCTGGGGGGGTGGGTAGAGAAAGTGTTGATAAGAATGGAGGCAAGCAGGATAATTACAAACAATTTTCATAGGGTGTGAGAAAACCCATGTCCGCATTAAGTCCTTTGGTTTTGGTGTCAAAGAGTCTTATCATTCTGATTTCAAATGTTTTCCGTTCTTGGGTGCGATTAAACATTCCATTGAGGATTTTGATTTTTAAATAATTTATGGAATGATCTGGTTGTGAGAAGTGATGTCACACATGTGAGCAGAATCTTCCTTCTTCGTGATGGAGTATAGAGTGTCTGTGCATATTCATTCTTCCTTGTAGTTTTTGGCTGGTTTCCCCAATGTAGCAACCATGGTCACATTTGTTGCACTGAATCATATACACTATATTCCTGGATGTGCAGCTGATAATGGCACAAAACCATGCAACAACAAACGTTGCAAACATATATACCAAGATCCCACAGCCAGTCACAACCATAGAACATTCAATGTTAAAGGATCATACAGCTGCACATCCAGGAATATAGTGTATATGATTCAGTGCAACAAATGTGACCAAGGTTGCTACATTGGGGAAACCAGCCAAAAACAATATCAAACAATGCAAAAGTGATAACAAATATTCAAGTCCTGAAACATTTAGGTAACATTGACCATAACATGGTCTCATTTGAAAAAAAAAAATTAAAAACAGATTACTTGGGTTCACCAAATAAACTTTAGAAAGGCAGATTTTAATAAACGGAGGGATAATCTACAAGTAATACACTGGGATGATGTTTTTGCAGGGTAAAATGTAGAAGATAAATGGGCAGTCTTTAAAACATTGTTAGAAAAGCACACTTATCAGTGTATACCCTTGGGTAATAAGTATAAAATAAATAAGTCAAAACCAATGTGGCTAAATAAACAGGTAGGGGAGGAAATGGACAAGAAGAGGAAGGTGTTTAGATTCTTTAAGTCAGAAGGGACGGCGGAATCGTATCAGAATTATAAGCAATGTAACAAAAACTGCAAAAGGGCAATCAAATGAGCAAACATGGATAATGAAAAAAGGATTGCAATAGAAAGTAAGATCAACCCTAAAAAGTTCTTTAAGTACATTAATAACAAAAAAACGAGAAAAGAAAATAAAGGACCCTTTCAGTGTGAGATGGGCAGGCAGATTATTCGAGATAAGGAAAAAGCAGAGTTATTAAACAAATTATTTGCCTCCGTGTTTACCAGGGAAGAATCAATTTCAATAGTAGTGCCGCAGGAGGAAGCCACAATCTCCATATTAATGAACAATTGGTTAACTGAGGAAGAAGTTCATAAGCGGCTTGAAAAAATGGAAGTAAATAAGGCACCTGGCCCCGATGGTATACATATAAGAGTTCTCAAGGAGTTAAGTTCAGTAATAGCCAAACCATTATATTTAATATTCAAGGACTCTATTTCCACAGGCTCAGTGCCACAAGATTGGTGTAAAGCAGATGTGGTGCCTATATTTAAAAATGGAGCTGGATCACAACCAGGGAATTACAGACTTGTAAGCCTGACGTCAATAGTGGGGAAACTACTTGAAGTTTTAATACGGGATAATATTCAGGAATACCTCATGGAAAACAAAATTATTAGTAATAGTCAGCATGGATTTATGAAGGATAGATAATGGCAAACTAACCTTATTTGTTTCTTTGAGGAGGTATGTAGGAATTTAGACCAGGGTAATGCAGTTGATGTGGTCTACTTAGATTTTTCAAAAGCTTTTGATACAGTTCCACACGAGGTTGGTGTACAAAATAAAGCAAATTGGACTTAGTAATAATGTATGCAGCTGGATTGAAAACTGGTTGAATGACAGACAACAGAGGGTTGCCATAAATGGAAATTTTTCAGGTTGGGCTAAAGTCGTGAGTAGAGTACCTCAGGGATCGGTACTGGGACCCCTGCTTTTTAACTTGTTTATTAATGACCGTGAGGTTGGCATCGAGAGCAAAGTCTCCATCCTTGCTGATGATACTAAATTGTGTAAGGTAGTAGAATAAGAGCAGGATGTAATTTCTCTCCAGAACGACTTGGAGAGACTGGAAACGTGGCAGGTAAATGGCAGATGAGGTTTAATACAGATAAATGTAAGGTTATGTATTTGGGATGCAAGAATAAACTGACGACTTACACATTAAATGGGGATAAATTGGGGGAATCCTTGATGGAGAAGGATTTAGGAGTGCTTGTAGACAGCAGGCTTAGCAATAGTGCCCAAAGTCATGAAGTAGCTGCAAAGGCAAACAAGATCTTATCTTGATTTAAACGGGCAATGGATGGAAGGGACGTAAACGTATTTATGCCCCTTTACAAAGCATTAGTAAGACCACACCTTGAATATGGAGAACAATTGTGGGCACCACCCCTTAGAAAAGACATTCTGGAACTAGAGAGAGTGCAGAGAAGAGCCACCAAATTAATAAAGGAGATGGACAATCTATTTTATGAGAGGCTAGCTAAATTAGATTTATTTACATTAGAAAAGAGGCGTCTAAGAGGGGATATGATAACTATATACAAATATATTCGGGGACAGTACAAGGAGATTTTAAATGAACTATTCATCCCAATGGCAGTACTAATGACTCGGGGGCATCCCTTTAGATTGTAGGAAAGGAGATTTCACCAGCAACAAAGGAAAGGGTCAGTAAGGGCAGTTAAAATGTGGAATTCTTTACCCATGGAGACTGTGATGGCAGATACAATAAATTTGTTCAAAAAAAGGTTGGACATTTTTTTTAGAAAGGAAAGGTATACAGGGATATACCAAATAAGTAAACATAGGAAGAATGTTGATCCAGGGATTCATCCAATTGCCAATTCTTGGAATCAGGAAGGAATTTATTTTTCCCCTTAATGGGGGTTTTTGTTTGCCTTCCTCTGGACCAATAAGTAAGTATAGATATAGGATAAAGTATCTGTTGTCTAAATTTAGCATAGGTTGAACTTGATGGACGTACGTCTTTTTTTCAACCGCATCTACTATGTAACTAGGTAACTATATATAGTGCCCATAATGTACTCAGCGCTTTAGAAAAGAGACAGTATAGTACAGGAAATTATAATACAATAAGTGCAGCGAACAAAATCAGACAATAGAAGAGGAAATCCCTGTCCTAGAGAGCTTACAATCTAAATGGTATGTGGGAAGACTTACAGTGACAGCAGGTGAGAGAATAAGTGCAGTACTGTAGATGTGCTTGGCCACAATGGTTGGCAGTGGGCGTGGGCAAGTAACCATTAGTCAGGAATTGAGGGGAAAAAAGGTATAAGGCGAGAGAGAGCTATAGAGGTGAAAGGGGTGGAGAGTAGACAGTTATGGGTAGAGCGCAGGAGACGAGCGGGGGCATAGCGAGAGATAAACACTGATATGTAGGAAGGAGCAGATATGTGGACAGCCTAAAAGGTAAGGAGGAGAACTTTGTAGGTGATCTGAAATTTCATGAGAAGCCAGGGAGGGATTTAAGGAGGAGATGAGCAGAGACTGTTTTGGGACAGTGAAATTAATCTAGCATTTTGGATAGATTGCAAAGGCAGAAAGTTGTGAGGCAGAGAGGTCTGTTAGCAGTATGTTACACTAACCCAGACAGGAAAGGATAAGGGCATGCATTAGAGTTTTAGCAGTAGATTGACAGGGGAACGGGCAGATCTTGACAATATTACAGAGGAAGAAGTGACAAAAATATTCACTGTGCCATCTGCCGGGTGCCAGACACATACTGAATTGAAATACTTTATTTTCAACTAAAAAAGTCTACAAACTGCAGGAAGAGATTCCACTTGCTTTCCATTGCACACAAAGTGTTATTGGGTAGATAAGTCTAAGGCAACTTAGGAATGGGGCATGGTGTCAGACCCAACAGAATCAAAAGTTGAAACCACACAACCTCTGTTATTTCTAACAACAGCTCTAGAAGTGTGAGCTAAACCAGCTGATGGATAGCAGCACAGTCACATCTGTGCTTCACCTTGTTTTTACTTGTGTGTGTGAAACGTGTTTTTTGTTTAATCCCTATTAGAATATGAAGAGACAAGTCGATCCTTTAGAGGAGGTTACTCCTAAATACTCCGTGGATAAAATACTCCATAGAGATGTATAATGACCTGGACAAAGTAACCTTTAATACATACACAATTAAAAAGAATGAGAAAGGCCCTCCAAAGAGCTGGAGAATAGAGGATACATTAACGTTATACAATGTATCCGTGATGTATTAACCAAAGTGAGTTAAAAGGTTATACATTTATTAAGAGAGAATTAAGTGCATATTAAAATAAAACGTGATTATAAAAAGCACAAGTTCTGAGGGTGATCAAACTACACTGTGTACTGGTTCTAGTAGTGAGACCTAGTACTTAGTGGTAATTTAAGCAAAATGATAAGCAATGAATTTGCTGAACAAAAGACTTGATTTAGAGCTTGTTTGATAATGCAGATTGAAAATTCAAAATGCATTAAATCACACGTTGGCTTCTTCAGAGATGCAGTCACCTATCCACTTAAATAGACAGGTATATTAAAGGGAATTAATGCCCCTGTACAATTTATCTAAATGAGATTGCATAGATCTGGTCTAATATCATGAAAATGTACAACATCCAGATAGTACCAAGAATATTCGTCTTCTAATAATAATAGTGCTTACTTGTCAAACCAGTTATAACTGTGTAAACCCTAGAGCACTAGAGGTGGAACCCATTTTCTTCTAACCCATTAGAGCGAGGCATCCCATGTTCTGTTAATCTTTTATTTAATCTCACGTAGCCTCAGTAACTCATAGCCCTCAGTACATATTATTACTTTGTGCTTCAAGTGCTTCCAAGGTTACAAATTGTATGGGAAAGTACCACGCATCAGCTTAAGTAAGCCATAACATGTGCTTTGTGTAAGCAGAGCTCTCTCTCTGTCACATGTTTGCTACCATATATAGAGTTGTTTACTACAAATGAAGTGTGACTCATCCGTTTAAATATGCATTGGAGGAAGCCTAACAAAATATGCTATAAATAAGAGCCTAGGCTGGGATAGTGCCAGCTTTTCCATAGACCGTGCAGGTGCCAGGCCAATAAATCCTCTTGCTCTCTTGGGATCAGACTAGACTGATTGTGGCTTCCCCGGGTGTTTGGAGCATTTTCCTGTTGTATGCTGTTTAGCTGTGCAAGCTGTAACTGAGAACATAACCAAAGCTAATTAAAACCCCTTTTTGATTACATCTCTAAGACTGTTTACTGACTCAGTGTGCAAGTTATTGGCTGAATCCAGGATCTTTGTATTACACAAACACATTCAACAAAATATATATCCCTTGGAGGTATGCTGTTAGTAGACAGTCTGCACTGCTAGCCATCTGCTGGTTTAGCTCACACAGCTAGAGCTGTTGTTCAGAATAACAAAAGGTTGTGTGGGTTCAACTTCTGATCCTCTTGGGTCTGATACCTTAGGTGCCTTAGACTTGTCTACCCAATAACAATTTGTGTGATGTGAAAAGCAGAATCACTTCCTGCAATTTGTAGATTTGTATTTATTTTGAAATAAATTATTACAATTCAGTATGTGTCTGGCACAGTGAATATTTATGTCCCTGTTCTGTTATACTGTAGCCATTTTTGTGTATATCCTTCATGTAGTACCAAAATAAATGCTCATACCTGTTGTAGCTTCCTCCTCCTGGCTCCCATTAAAAGACCACTTGCACTTCCTTTTTGACAGTTTAATGTGCCTTGTGGAGCACCCATGAGATACGCCAATATCTAGATTAGCTATATGCGAGTAATGAGTAGCTCAAAAATAGGATGTGACAGGGATGCTACCCATCAGCTGGTTTAACTCACACTGCTTGAGCTGTGGCCTAGAAAAGCAGTAGTTGTGGATTCTAGTCCTGTTGAATCTGACATGATTCCAGTCACTACGTTGGTGCTTTAGGCATATCAACTCTATATAGTTGGTATGGAAATCCTTTTACAAAATGTGGGAGGGGACTAATTTAAATATACTTTGCGTTGCTATTAGCATATCTCTAGGGCCATGTACCTCAGGTATGCTCCATTTTCAGCACAGGCATTTCTCCCTAATTTGAGGGGATATATATACTGTACACCTGGTGTCACTTATTAAACGCTCTCACTCAATGGATTTTATCCGTGTTCGGATTCTTAAAAATCCGCCCGGATTGTATTCAATGACGGATTTGAACGAATCCGTCCAGATTTTTTAGTATCCAATCCACAGAAATTTAGTGGTCGGGCCAGATTTTGTCAAAATGATCCATCAATAATGACAATACCGTAATATTACACCTTTATGAGATAGAAGCTATGCATTGTACAGTATACAATAAAATTAAAGTAAATAAAGGAGGCATTGGAAAACATTTTATTGCAATCGAACAAAATAGTTTGGCTGTACATTATTTTGAAGGTAAATTTATAATAAATAATGAAATAATGACTTGCAATGAAGGATCATAACCATTTTTTTTTTAATACAAAAATATATTTTATTCAAATAGTTTCAGAAAATCTTTTTTTGCTTTCCAATTTCTGTTTCGATTTAGGTATTTTAATAACCTTGAGAAGAAAAAAATAACAGATAGACGTGATTGAGCACTGTTTTTGTATGTGAAACATGCTTAAAAGGCAGCAGTTCTCTCCTGGCAGCCTGACATAGTATAGGAAGTAGGGGTGGTCTCTAGAATGGAACCATGTTTATTTCAGCTCCGGGGATCCCGCTTCCAGAAATACCAGAAAGTGTCGCCGGTACTTTATAGAGATTTAAATCCCTTGGCGCACACAGGCCAATAGGAATCCACAAAGGACGGCTTTGCGGTATCCTATTGGTCTGCGTGACACGGGAGATTTAAACCTCCATTTTGTTTCAATGGCGGCACCTTTGCTGGTATCTCGGAAACAGGGGGTGGCCAGAGCTGAAATTCATGCGTTTCAGCTCCGGAGACCTCCTCCTTCCCATACATGAAATAAAAAGGGGGTAAAAAAAACTAAGCAGGAACCTTTAAGCAATTGTACACAAAACAGTTATCACTGGAACCCCTTACAAAGACGACAATGGGAAAATCAAGATATTCCAACAGTATTGGGAATTACATCCCAAATGCGATTAACATTTCAGGTCAATGAACTTCAAAGTTGAACCCTCTTACAGACCAGTCGGAAGTTTGACTCCCAGGACAGATACAAACTCAGACTTGCCATTGAACAATTGTCTGGTAAATGGAAATGACCAAATAATCTGTGTAGGTGAAGCCAGTTATAGAAAGTATAAAGAAACATTAAACCAGTTATTTTGTACTTGTAGTACGGTGTCGTTTTCAATATTACTGAAGTGCTTTAATGTTCTAAAAAGTGCTTCAATCTTTGCATTCAGAAAACCATCTTCATAAACAGTAAAAGGTGTCCATTATAACACGTGATTAGTGAAATCTACTTTATTAGAGCAATAAGTATGTGGACAGATGGGCTAAAAAAATAATAATTATATATATATATATAATTATATACACACACTGTATATACTTTTCCTTTTTTATCCTTCACTGTAAATCCTCCAACAGGTTCCTATTTTTCAGAAATACTATTATAAAATAATAACTGTGACCTTTTCAAATGCTTCCTGCTGCAGATATCAGGAGAACAGCTTTATAACGGTGTCCTGTAACTTTAGAACCTCTGCATCTTTCTTTCTTCAGCTAGAGCTGAGCCCCTAATATTCTGAGGTACCTGTGTTTAATATCAATGCCACTAAATATGTTTTAATGACGCGCTTTAGAGGTGGCACATGACTTAGTGTTTTCCCTCTGCTGTAATCCCAATTAAAATGTGATTTGGATGTTAAAATAATTGTAGGTATATGCTATCAATGTTGATATACTTTCTGTACAGAAAATACTAGAGCCTAATTGTCCTTTAGTTCATTTCATGTTCAGTTTTGTTAAGTACACCAGTTATCATGCATCATTATAATATAATTACAATGTTATGCATATTTTGTGTCATATGTAATTTTCTATTCGTCTAGATTGGAAAAAGCTGTTCTTTATGCCTAGCGGTTCTTAATAAAATGCATTTCTTTTATATGGATAAATCTGGAAATCTTTTCGCAGAAACTGGAGTAACGCATTGCTAAACCCAATTGGCATGTAGGTACATATTTACTAAGTGGTGCCAAGCCTTAAGGAACGTTGTGGCCGATTCATGCACTGAGTAAACATGGTCCTACGTATCTTCGGAGAAATCAATTCTTTGCATGTGAACAGCAAGATAACGTTGTCTTCATTCAAGATATTTTATTCAAAGATTTTATCTCATCCAACAGCAGGTCTTGGATTTGCAATATTGTGGGATTAGTCAGTCGTGTCACACACCCTTAGCAATATTCAAAGTCTGTTTCCCAATCTAACCTTCCGAGTGCCCTAATGATGTTGAGTGAATCGGACAAGGGCCAAGGCACTATCTACTCGTGTCTACCCAAATGGTGCAGTGTCTACGTGAGTGGCGCTCAACTCCAGTCCTCAAGACCCCCTAACAGGTTAGGTTTTAAGGATATCCCTACTTCAGCACAAGAGGTGCAGTCCTTGACTGAGCCACTGATTGAGTCAGCTGTGCTGAAGCTGGGATATCCTTAAAACCTGACCTGTTGGGGGGGTCGATGACTGGGGTTGAGCAGCACTGGTCTACATCATGAAACTTACCAGGTAAAATTAAGGACCTCAACATATACAGCTTGGATGAGAGAAGGAAGAGCGGTGATATGACTAAAACTTTCAAAAACATCAAATATGTCACGAACGTGCAGGAGGAAAGCATGTCTGAGAGAACGAGGAGCGCTAGAACTAGAGTCCATGCTCTCAAGCTGCGGGGGGAGGGGGGAGGCAGGCTCATTGGGAATGTGAGCAAGAACGTCACAGAAAGACTGGCGCATTCATGAACCCGCCTCCCAACAGGCGTGGCGGGGCATAGTACAATAAATACATTCAAAACTGCTCGGGATGAACGCAAGGCTATCCTTCATATAAAGAAAATCCAGCAGCTAATTGTGTCTGATGTGTCCCAACAGGTTAGACATCAGGATAGACTAGGTGGGCTCAGGGGGTTTATATCTGCCGTCAATCTCTATGCTTCTGGGTCCATCCGTCAGCAATCAAATGGAAGAGGGCACAGGAGGATTGCCTCTTCCTTCCCCAGCATCCGAGGCAAGTTGGACCATGCAAACACTGCACTATATTCTGGCACCGCAAGGTTTTAAATGTTGGTCATGAAACCTTAGCTTCCAACAGCACAAGAGCAGATTAGAGGAAAACATACCATACATCAAACTTGTGTGTGTTGCCAGTTATCAGGTAATCAGTGGCGAATTTCCCATTAGTACCGTGCCTAGGGCGGCAAAAATGTCTGCTCCCATATGTATTTGCTGCGCTCTCAGGCCTAACCGACCTAATTGGAATGCACTTATTTGTGTTGGCCGCCTCCTTGCTCACGCCCACCCCCCCCACATCTCCTTTGGAATCCCAGCGTCAAATGACGCCGCGGACGAACCAACGTGATGTCACCCAGCATCTCAGTGCCATGACGTCCGCAGCGTCATTTGATGCTGGGATTCCAAATGGAGATGTAGGGGCAGCAACAGATGTAAGTGCCAAGGGGCCGCTGCGGGTAATGATGCAGAATGCGACTGAAATTTCAGGGTTGCAGCGATCAGTGATTCTAGTAAAACGCATGACTGGCATTTTTACAGGTGCTTGTAAATATTATATTTTTTATAAATATTTACCCAAAAAAGCTACTTGGAGATTTTACAATTAAATACATGGAGGATAAAAAAAAAGAACACACACACACACACATATATATATATATATATATATATACAGTGTTCGACAAACCTATACATTTGCTCGCCCCGGGCGAGTGGATTTAACCCCCGGGCGAGTAAATATTGGCCGAAGCAGCACACGTTTGGTACTAGGTGGCGAGTAGATTTTTTTGTGTGGCGAGTAGATTTTTTTGGTGATTTGTCAACCACTGTATATATATATATATATATATATATATATATATACACACACATATATATATATATATATATATGTGTGTGTGTGTTCTTTTTTTATATATACACATATATATATATATACACACACATATATGTGTGTGTGTGTTCTTTTTTTATATATACACACACACACACACACACACACACACACACACAAACACACATATATATATATACACATACACAATTTTCTTGTCTATAATGAACCTCAAATTGAAGTGACATGTATATAACAGAATTCTGTTTGTACATTCGCTTTGGGTGACTTCTGTGCTTAATTGACAAAATCGAAACGCCAACACAGTTTTCCTGCCTTCTCCTGTACCATAAGAAATCCCGGTTCAGTTTTAGATGAATATAGAGGACACTTGTTTTAAGAAACACACACATCCTGTTGCAGTTTACTCTCTGTGTCAGTTTTCCCAGCCTTGGGCGATTCATGACATGAGAGGAAAAGCAGACAGATTCTAATGAATCTGGGCCAGAAAGAGGTCCAAGCATGGTGCCAGCCATTAAAAAAAAACCTAGGGCGCTCTAAAAGCAAGGAGATTTATATCACAGTGTCATAAATATGTATGCAATGAAGGCATTATTGAAGAAACTGCTGGCTTTCTTTGGATACACAATAGGGGACATTAAGACAGTATAAAAGCTTCACTAAATCTTTGGCACAACAGCAAAAACAAAAAAAAAACCTTACTGTACAATGAAGTGACATAAAAATATCCCAGTTTAACAGAGGGGAAACGGCTAAATAAATTGCACACACTAAAAAGCTGAATTGTTCAAAAACAGAGCAGCAGTTTTTTTTTTCCTTTCAGTGTTAAAAAGCTCTGGATCCAGATGTCTTTTTTTTCGAAGGGTTAGTGCCAGCAAATGTCTTCAGCCTTCAGGATTTACCATCCATCGCTTGCCAGGACTACAGGGAACCCTGCTTGGAAGGCCTTCTACGTAATCAATAACCAGATATCACTCCTGCAAGAAAAACAAAAGGGTCATATTGGCATGTATATAAGTGCAGGCACACGGTATATATACCCCCTTTGCCTCTCTCATCGATCACTTCGACCTTGGACAAACATTTTTAAAAAACGATCAGCGTAATTGGCTTCCTTAGAAAGTTCCAATAACCTTTAATGTCATTATTTATTTGTGTCCTGTGCAAAATGAAAACGGATGAATACTTGTTGTCCGACAGTTGTATCCGCTTGAGATACTGTGCGATGTCTTCATAATTACTTTACGAAGCATGAACAGCGAGATGAACAATTTACCTGGAGACTCCCGAGTCCTCAAAACAGTTACATCACAAAGATAAAAGCGTCAGGTCACCTTCCAAACATTACAGGATTGAAACATTATTTAAAAATAATTACGCCCATCTTTTCTAAAAATAATTTAAAAAAAAGTGCTACTCATCTACATATAACGCGTTGCAAACATAAGTACTTGGTCTTTGTGGGAACTGCCTCTTTAACCCATTCACCATCACAGGGGCACGCAAACTTTTTGTGTTGCGTCCCCCCTGCCTGACAGCCCTTATGCTCGCGCCCCCCCTAATATCCAGTATCAAATGACGTGTGGGGTCAGGTGTTCCCGCGGCGTCATTTGACGCGTGTTGCCATGGTACTGAGGAAAGGTAGGTGAAGTCCGCGCCCCCACCAAAAATAATCTTGCGCCTCCCACTTTGCGCACCCCTGCACTATCAGGATGTACCAGGTGCGACATGGGCACGTGCCACTTTCATGGGGCAGATCAGGCTGACCTCTCCTATTGAGCCGCCAGTCCGATCGAAATGGAAGCGGAGATCCCTTCGCTTTTGCTTCCTGCATCAGCCGTGTCACGTGATCGCTCCGGGGGCAGTCACGTGACGCAGAGCTGCCGAAGATCCGGTGGCATTCCATGGTGTGGAACCAATCGCTCTGTAAAGGTTTAAAGCAGTGGCTGTGAACAGTAAGTCGCTTTGAAGCTTGCATGAAAAAAGTCTTATTAAAGGAGCAATTCCAGAAGTTTAAAACATTTTTTTTTTTTACAAAAATAGGTTTGATGCAGGGGGCTTCCAGAGCTAAACCCCATTCATTTCAGCTCCGGAAACCAGCGGCTTCCAGAGATACTTACCTACATAGGGGGTTCCAGTAGCTGCTCCGGCTGAGCTAGCTGGGGTTTAAAGTTCCCGCGTCACATGGGCCAATAGGAAACCAAACCTGATGACGTCATGGCTTCCTATTGGCCCGCAGGACGAGATAATTCCAAACTCAGCACCTAGGTAGGTATTTCCAGAAGCAGGGGTCCCCAGAGCTGAAATTAATGGGTTTCAGCTCCGGAGACCCCCTGCTTCAATGAAATGTAAAAAAAAAAAAAATGTATGGATTGCCGCTGTAATGTTATAAGTAATAATAATAATTGCTCATTGTAAAGGTGGCCAGCATACAAAGCACTGCTATTGACAATAATAAATGCATACTGTATGTGTGCAAGGTTCTTAGGTGACCTCTTAAACTGCAAAGGAGGACAACTTATCAAACCAAAAGATTTGGACGTCGTTTGAGAAAAACAACTGGAACAATCAAGGGTTACATGGTTGTTAAATGATTTGAGAGCTTTCAGAGTTATAAACAAAAGACATCAATACATTGCACCATATGAGAGTAGTTAAGTTCAGCAACATCAATAAAAAATAAAACGGGTTGAATTCTGCGCTACAAAACGTTTTATACATTTGTGTCCCAGATTTTATATTCGGATGTCTGACTGTCAGATCGTTCTAGCAGAAATCCCGTATAAAACAAATATAAGAGAGCGCGCATTTCGGCACGATTAACATCAATGCTTTCTTATCCTGCCTGTCTCATCTGCTCACAGCATGTCCTCATGGGATCACACACACACACACACACACACAGCCACACCGCACTCCCACCAGCCCGCTGTGAGCCAGCGACAAGAGAAAGAAAACTGGAACAGGCGGCTTTCATTATTCCTGAACGCTCAGCTTTCTGTGCAGAAATGTTTTCCAAAAACGACCATCTCCTGTCGAGTAGATCAGGGGTGGGGGGGGAAACTCCAGTACTCCAGGGCCACCAACAGGTCACGTTTACCGGATATCCCTGCTTCAGTTAATAAACACTCAATCCCGGCAGGGCACTAACCCCAGATGCATACTGGTCATCCCGTGAAGTGGCTGCAGGGTTATAACGCTTTGGCCAAAGGGTTTAACCGAGTGACCCTTACTCAGGAGAAAAAAAACACTGAAGTATTTAAGTATGTATTTTTTCACATTGGATGTAGCATTGGGTATTTTTGTCTTTTGTTGTATCCCCGCTTCAGCACAGGTGGCTCAATCAGTCCATGCTTTAGCACAGATGGCTCAGTCTTCGACTGAAGCAGGGATATCCTGAAAACCTGACTTGTTGGTGGCCCTTGAGGACTGGAGTTGCCCACCCCTGGTGTAGATAGCATACCATTCGGGTAATTGTATATTGTCATCAATAGGGATTTGTGGCCCGAAAGCAGCTTCAGACAATACCCCCTATATATCCCCCTATATATTTAACATCGTACATTGTATTCAACCCATATCCTAAAGCAGGGCTGCACAACACGCGGCCTGCGGGCGGCCTGCCTCCACTCATTGTGCGGCCTGCGGTGGCTTTCCCCGTCCTCCTCCCTCCTGAGCCCGCTTGCCCCCTCCTCTCCCGCGAGCCGCTCTCCCGGCCGCGAGCCGCTCTCCCGGCCGCGGGCCGCTTCTCCTCCCCCCCCCCGCCAGCTTGCCCCCTCCTCTCCCACGAGCCGCTCTCCGGGCCGCGAGCCGCTCTCCCGGCCGCGAGCCACTTCTCCTCCCCCCCCGCCAGCTTGCCCCCTCCTCTCCCGCGAGCCGCTCTCCCGACCGCGGGCCGTTTCTCCCCCCCTCCTGGCCGCGAGCCGCTTCTCCCCCACCTCCTGGCCACGAGCCGCTTCTCTCCCCCCCCCCCCCTCCTGGCCGCGAGCCGCTCACCGTTCACCCCTCCACCTCCTCGAACCTGCTCTCAGAGTCAGGACTGCACGAGTGTGCGAGTCCTGCCTGCTCTGTCACCGTGAGGTGCCGTTGGGGGGGAAGGTGAGGTGCCGTTGGGGGGGAGGTGAGGCGCAGGGATTTGAGGCGCAGGGATTTGAGGCGCAGGGAAGTGAGGTGCAGGAGGGTGAGGTGCAGGGGTGTGAGGTGTAGGGGAGTGAGGTGCAGGAGGGTGAGGTGCAGGGGAGTGAGGTGCAGGAGAGTGAGGTGCAGGGGAGTGAGGTGCAGGGGTGTGAGGTGCAGGGGTGTGAGGTGCAGGGATGTGAGGTGCAGGGATGTGAGGTGCAGGGGAGTGAGGTGCAGGAGGGTGAGGTGCAGGAGGGTGAGGTGCAGGAGGGTGAGGTGAGGTGCAGGGGGGTGAGGTGCGGTGCAGGGGGGTGAGGTGAGGTGCAGGGGGGTGAGGTGAGGTGCAGGGGGGTCATTGGAGGTGCCGGGGGGGGGGGTCATTGGAGGTGCAGGGGGGGGACATTGGAGGTGCAAGTGGGGGTCATTATAGGTGCAGGGGGGGTCATTGGAGGTGCAGGGGGGGGTCATTGGAGGTGCAAGAGGGGGGTCATTGGAGGTGCAGGGGGGGTGGGATGTGTGTGGTGTGCAGGGGGGTGTTGTGTGTTTGATGTGGAGGGGGAGTATTATGTGTGTGGGTGAGGGGGAGAGATGGGGGTATGAGAGATAGATGGGGAGTATCGCAAAGGTTGATAGTGAGGGGTTCTGGGGGAGATATGAGGATGATGATGATGAGAGGTGTTGGAGGAGAGATGATGATGATGATGATGATGATGATGAGAGGTGTTGGAGGAGAGATGATGATGATGATGATTTTACCTGTGCGGCCCAATTTTTTTTTCTTGGAGCAGTTCGGCCCTTCTCGCTTTACAAGTTGTGCAGGCCTGTCCTAAAGGATTGGCCTGCACTGCATTGTTGTATAAGGCCCGTTTATGTAGTGATTGTACTGTGCAATATGTGAGCATTTACTGTCATTGTTACATAGTTGTTGAGGTTGAAAAAAAGACACGCATCCATCAAGTATGCTACATTTAGACGACAGATACTGTATCTTATATTCGTAGTTACAGTATATAAAACCAGAGGAAGGCAAACAAAAACCCAGTGACATATCATCCAGTGATATCTAATAAAGGGGGGAAAAAATCCCTTCCTGACTCCAAATATTGGCAATCAGATTACTCGCTGGATCAACATGCTTCTGGGTTTACTTATTTGGTATATCCCTGAATAACTGTCAGACTGATTTTGTATGATGTCATGTACGGAGAAAGGAAACCTTTATTTGGGGGGGTGGGGGGGAGGCTGAAAAAGAATATATTTTTCAGCAAATTATGAGGGAGTCTCGCCATAAAGTGTGCAAATTGGCCAAATAAGGCGTCAAAGAAGATCAAGGAATACAAATTCTAGAACCTTCCAAAAACAAGCTCTTTTGGTCTAATTTCTGGGCCTTATAGAGGCGGTCCAAGTGCCACTTTCCAAAACGTTGTTTTGTTTTAATATATGCAGCATTTGATTACTTTTATTGAAAACTAATTACCTATGCTGCCATTGATTCATTCTCCCCGTGATCGATTATCAAAATCCTGCTTCCTCCCAGGGTTTACTAAATGGCTGCCTTTCAGTTTCAATCAATCCTTTAGTCAGTGTAACTCAGCAGCTACAATGTATTCTTATATTACTAGGGTAACCTTATCTATTGCATCCTGTGGCTTTTTAATTACCGGCAGCATATAACTTGTGAAAGTTGCTCCAAGAGAACCTGATCTACATGTCATTAGTCTTTGAAAGCATATACTTTACATACAGGTATATAGGGATATTCTTAAAAAAAAAAAAAAAAAGTTGTTCAGCCATTTTGATGGTCCTTTGCATCATTGTACTGTACTTGATAAAGACAGTACGAGAACCCTTTGTGTTTAGTGAATGGGTGATGATTGGTTAAAGTACCACAATCCACCAATAGAGGGAGATGCAGCGCTTTCATCCAACTGCCAGGAAATGAAGGTGTTGCTATTTTGAAGATCTTGCTCTGCAATCTTGATATTATCCATACATACGTACGCATGTCTAGTGAGCCCTCAACTAATTCACTAACTTGCCTTATAGATTAAAACCAATTCATGTTGTACTATTGAACAGGCATAGTTCCCACTGATTTGCAATACCCCCTTCCTCAATGAAGCATTTTAATAGCAGGTTTTATTTGCATACTTTAGCTGTCAAAATAGCAATTATAAGAGGTACTGGT
This sequence comes from Ascaphus truei, assembly GCF_040206685.1. NCBI lineage: Eukaryota > Metazoa > Chordata > Amphibia > Anura > Ascaphidae > Ascaphus > Ascaphus truei. The sequence continues at coordinate 520,242,291 of NC_134483.1, read as the reverse complement.
ATAAAGGAGATGGAAGATAGAGATATTGGCAGTAACCTTCATTCTATACTTCAAATTACATTGACAAAACGTTGGAAAATGATCTAAAAATAATTTTCAAAGGTCAAAAACTAGACACTCAAAAGAAACGGTTTTTAAACAGTGACAAAACAGTAACTATGGAACGTGGGACTAAGGCTACATTTCTAAAGCTTCCCACAACAGAGCTACTGATCAGAACCAGCCGCTACACTAATCTTGCCTCAGTTACTAGCTTTAAATATTTGGGTATATGGCTAGACTACCATCTAACATTTGGTTTGCATATTGGGTGGGGGTACTTTATAGGAATAAATCCTGCCTAAGCCCATGGTTCAGTAAGGCTAAGGCCCCGCTCCCAGAGTCAGCGCGCCCGCACTGCATACAGGCGGGGCGCTGACATACACAGACCGCGATATGCGGTCTGTAGGGAGCGGGAGCCGGAGCGGGAGGTGGGCGGGAGTGGGAGGGGGGGCGTGGCTTGAGCGGAGGGACCCGCTACTCTCCCCCCCCCTTCCTCCACGGACTCGGGCTGGAGCTGCTGAGGGTAAGCAACACACACAACACAGGCACTCCTATATACACACACACACACAGGCACACACATACACACACACACACAGGCGCACACACACACACAGACAGGCACGCACGCACACAGACAGGCACTCACCTGCTTTCACTCCACACTCCTCCCCGCTCCCCGAAGCCTCTCCTCCTCCCGAAGCCTCCCCTCCCCATTGGTTCACAGCCACACCACGTGACGCATCAACGCTAGACATCACCATTCTTGTGTCTCCTAGCGGCTGACGCGCCACAGTGTGTAGTGCTCTGTGCCGCCAGGGGGGACCGGGACCGGCTTGCGAGGATTCCCCTGCTGGTGGGGAACTCGCGACATGGCCGCCCGCGCCAACGAGCGCAGCGGGACCGAGGCCTAAGATGCACAGCAGATCGATGCTAACGCCAATCATTGACTATTATGTATGGTATAGCACCTCAAATTCACCTCAGCAAACTTGACACTTTTTACAACTCAATACACCGCTTTGTCTTATTATGCATCTACAACAACCACCCTTGGGATATGTTAATTAGGCTAGGTTGGCTATGCCTTGAGTCCAGATGCAACATACATCTTTCTTGTCTTACCTTCAAATACTTTCTGTACAAGTTACCCAATTATCTGAACAGGCTTCTCACCCGCACTGTACACAGTGCTTATCTCCTTAGATCCGTCTCCAGAAACCTGCTTATGGCTGAGCTCATGGTGGTGGCGTCGCTACGTGCTGATTGCCTATGGTAGTTCCTCAAGTGCCTGCGGCGCTGCGCGCGTTGACGCTGCTACATTTTGCAGAGACAACTCAAATTTAGATTTCGGGCTGCAGTCGCGTGACGTCAGCGTCACGTGAGTTGGTTCAGCAAATGAGGGGCGAACCAGCTCTGTGACGCGTTCACCACGCCCCGGATCGCCTCCCCAATCTCCTGCAGCCTAGCACACACATCGCTGGGGCTGCAGGAGTGCGTGCGGTGGTGCGCACGGTAGTGTGCACACGCGCTCCCACCACGAGCTCGGCCTATGGCTGCGTTCAGGGTGAGCGCACGCTCGCAACCGTGCGCGCGGCATTAGCTGCAATGATTTGTGGCCTGGGTAGACACGACGGGTGAGTCAGGCGTGTCCGTGACTCATTTGGCAAACCGCTCACGTGACCTGCCCGTCACGCCACAGAATAAAATGTATTTGATTCTTCACGCGCCCCATCGCACTGGCGCATGCGCGCACAGTCTATGGCCGCAAGCAATTTTGATCACGGTGTGCACGCGGTTGCTCGCACGGTCGCGGCCTTAGATTCCAAGTTTCAATATAGAATCTGGCCGCCCTTACTTCTCTTACCGAGCTCCCCACTTCTGGAACAACGTACCGGAGTCTCTGAAATCCGCCTCCTGTCTAAGTTCCTTCAAGACTTCGGCTGTTTCCTACTTTAAACATGTTTGTAATTGTCGCTTGTAATGTGAACATTATTTTGTGACCAGGACATACAGTTACTGAAAACGAGAGGTGACTCACAATGTATTTTTTCTTCTCCTTGTACAATATTTTATAAATAAATAAAACATTTGACCTTTTTTTTTTTTTTTAAAAGGGAGGAGTAGGTAGTACGATATTTTTTATTGGACCAATAGTTGATAAGTCCCCTGTGAGGTTCGAAAGCTGGTAACCTATTAACTATCTGTTGGTCCAGTCATACTACCGGCTCCTTCTGCCTCATGCATTACTTTACAACATGGAGGACAGGAACAATACGGATCCTCGCCCTTCTTTGTTTTCAGATTTGTAAAGGTATTGATAACCTACTCAAAAGGATTATACATATTGCTGCTATTATTTCAATCTGGTTATACCTGATACCTATAAATGTATCAGTGCAGCCAAACAAGTGTACTGTATAGGCTGCAGTGTGTTCCAGTGCCAGGTGGTGTCCTGTGTCTTGTGGAGTAGCAAGGCTTAGTTAATGTAGGCCCACATCTTCTAAATGGTGCTATGCTTTAGCATGCCTTTAGTCCCATTCATAGTAAAAGGAGCTCAGGCGTACTAAAGCTAAGCAACCTTTTGTGGATCTGGGCCACACAGTGTGTTCCAAAAACATTGGACCATGCTACCATACATTCAAGATAGCCATTCTACTGAGATATAGATCCAATTATGTCTCTTCTAAACTTTAGGATGCTGATTCCTTCAAAACCACTATGGGCACATGATTAATGTAAGAGTAGGAATTATATGTCGGAGATTGTTTTTGCATATTTTCAGGTAAAGATCTTCCTGTTACATTTAACAATCTAATGTTACCAAGATGAACAGGGAGATGAACTGACTTGCCCAATGTCCCATTGGGATTCAAACAAGGCTCACCCACTCCAAATGCAGTCAAAGTGGCTTAGAGAAGTAGTGGTATTGTGTAAGCCATTATAAGAGGACTAGATCGACAAAGTGCCATTAAGTGCAATGTAACTTAACATCACGTTAAGATGAATACTTAGGTCATGTTTTCTCCCAAAAAGAGTGCCATGAAAAAGTTACTATTATTAAATGAGGATTTATCACAACAGCGCATATCCTCTAAAGCCCGTTAAGGTTAATGTTACGGTATTTAAGTTGTACCTAAACTTGGCATTACTCCGGTCCGGAAACTGAAACAGGGCTTTTGCAGTGTCCGGATGGGTGCAACGCCACAAACATAATTACAATAATAACATGGCGTTATTTCATGGTGTATGCTTGCGCGCGCAGGAGCGGCTCAGTGAGTAAAGACATTGACTCTGGCACGGAGTTTGAAGCAGGAGAACTTGGTTCAATTCCCAGTGTCGGCTCCTTGTGACCTTGGGCAAGTCACTTTATCTCCCTGTGCCTCAGGAACCAAAAAGATAGATTGTAAACTCTACGGGGCAGGGACCTGTGCCTGCAAAATGTCTCTGTAAAGCGCTACGTAAAACTAGCAGCGCTATACAAGAACAATTATTAATTATTCGCGCTGCGTCACGCTAGCCTGCAGCAGGAGAGCTTTTCTGTCCTGCAGGCAGACGCGACGGGGAGACGTGTTGGGGCGTTGCGGCAACATGAAGCTGGTTCACCCTCATTGGACGAAACACTCACGTGACCCTGCCTTCGCGCTTCCAAGACAAAACTTTTATTTTGTCTCTCCAAGCATAGCTCCTGCCAACGCTCACATGTGAGCAGCTTAGACGTTCCCATTGGCCTAATGTAACTCATCGCACAGTATCGAGCGCTCCGTCACCATGGACGAGGCCTTATGAAGGCTAATTAGACTGTTGCATTCTTTACAAAAGATTGTTTTTGTGGCCGGTTTGGTGAGATCTCTCTTTCAGGTGTAATAATAAACATCACCACGTACCGTTCGTCTGATTCCCGGCATGATGTAATTCATATGTTTGCAAGGCATTTCCCTTTATATTATTAATCGTTAGGGATATCTGTAAAAGGAGTCTCCTTGTTTGAGAGCTTAAAATAGTGCAGGTTAATTAACTTCTGAACCTTTGACCTACACAGAAAATGTAATTAGTAATATTTAAAGCAGCAGGCCTTTTCAAACAAAACTTTGAAGCGCATATTGAGGCACAATTTGTGTTCAACCAACCTCTGAAAAAAGCTTTGTACTTCACAAAGTATCTTTTTATCATTAGCAATTTCGAGTTTATTTTGATAAAAGTGACCGTTTGTTTCACAACGAATTAGATTAATGGGTGTGTGTATATATATATATATATATATATATATATATATATATATATATATATATATATATATATATAGTGTTCGACAAACCTATACATTTGCTCGCCCCGGGCGAGTGGATTTAACATCGTGGCGAGCTCCTATTGGCCCAAGCAGCACACGTTTGGTACTAGGTGGCGAGTAGATTTTTTTGTGTGGCGAGTAGATTTTTTGGTGATTTGTCAACCACTAATATATATATATATATATATATACACACACACATACATATACATCTACACCTGAGGAAGAGAGGAGAACTCTCAAAAGCTTGTCCTATCACTTAAATTGTTAGTCCAAATAAAAAAGGTATCACCTAAGTCCTGGGACATAGTGGTTGTATCCGGGCGGAGGCGCGCTGAGGCTCAGGGAAAGCGATGCTTTCCCTGGCCTTACACAGCGCGCCGTCCGTGGGCGTGTTGGGGGCGGGCCTGTGACGTCACGGAGCTGGTTCGCACTCATTGGGCGAACCGCTCACGTGACCGGCCCTGCGCTCCGGCGAGCGCCAAATCTGAAGACTCGGTGAGACACACGTGCGGAAGCCCCTGCTAAAGCCGCTCTCATTGCGGCTGCAGGGGCTCAGTGCCGAGGGTCAGCGCTTGACCATGCCCGAGGCCTAATACGGAAGAACTCATTTATTCTGCAATATCGCAACTGGACTAACACGGCTATTTCCGTTATATATATATGAGAGAGAGAGAGATTGTGTGAGAGGGAGAGAGAGAGAGCTCATTACTTTTATAAAAGCATGTCCAATTACAATGGGCCCCCTGACAGTACCAGAACCATCTTGTATCCGAGAGCCGCAGCTTTCTCTGCAACTTTGCCTGTTTCTCCCACGCGCATAAAACAGTGATTAACGTGGCTTCAAAAAGTAGTAGTACTGCGGTTGAAAGAACAATCTAAACCTGTACAACCTACTAAAACCTTTTTAAACTGCATTCCAAAAAAGCTCAATGTAAATCCAAAAAACGGCGAGAGAGAGGCTATTTTACAATATCCCACCCACCCCCCACAGAGGTTAATATGAGTCAATCAATAATTAAAATGCCGCCATGGTGCTGGTTAGTGGTTGGTTGGTGCAGTCAGGATGACCGCTAAATTGCCATGTACTGTAGTAGCAAAGTGATTGGTGAAAACTGGCGCTAATTAAATACTAGTGATCACTTAAAATATAGTGAATATATAATACACATAATAGTGTGAAAAATTTAAAGTGACTAAAAATAGTGCAACTGTGAAAAAGTAATATATGTTGTAACCCCCTGCTCAGACCCTCTGGAAGGGACTGTCTTGACTGGTCCCAGATGATCAAACGCTTTTTCTCAACCCAGGGGGAGCATGTGGGAAAAAAACAACAGGAAAAAAAATAAATAAAAAACACTAAGTGTAGACAATAATGTTCAATGGTGAAATTAATATTCTGATGCTTGGCTCTTATGTGCTGCCTACTCACAGGATGTCAGTAGGATACAGGCAGTGGCGGGATATGTGGGGTCTGGTGAGTCTTTCAGGACACAGACAGGAACCAGCTAGGACTAGGATATCAGGTGCAGATGTACATGGAAAGATAAAGAAAGACCTCCATGGTGCAGATCAATGGTAAAAGGATAGTTTTTATGTAATAATAAAAATGTGCACTTACAATGTTAAAATGCAATATTAGCGTTTGTCACTATATAAGTGTAAAGGAGTGTATGGATGGTTGCCGCAGCTCACCGCACCGCCGACGTCCCGAAGTGGCTGTGTCACAGGCTCTCTGTGGCTCCCTCTTCACCATGCAGTGTGGGGATCGCCTCCAGCGGTATCTCCGGCGCGACACGTCACTTCCGGTGGGCACGATCAACTCCGTCGCGTCACTTCCGGTCCGGCACAAGATTGACAGCTCGCAGCACCAATCCTCTCACTTCCTAGGCGGGTCCACTCTACGCGTTTCGCCAATGGAATGGCTGGCTTCGTCAGGAGTATGGAACCCCCCCTTCATGCTAAACCTTATATACCCTGCTTAATTGCCTGTATTCTTAACCTCTGAAATGCTGCCATGGGGTCTATAGCTATCTACGAGCGTGGTTAGATGTATTCACATATTCAATTTAAAAATGGGAATAAACAGACAGATTGGTAATTGGGGAATTATTCTAATAGTATTCCATATTGTGCAAATACAGCATTATAAATAACGGTCACTATTTATATATGAACTAGGACTTTTGAGGGAGGGAGTATATACGAGGTATACAAAATATGCAAAAATAAAAAAAAATTATTATTACAAAAATACATTTTAAAAAACTGACTTAAAAAACTTTAATGTTATTTCGTGTTAAAAAAAATAAAAATGTACTGTAGTAGCCACATAACTGTTAATTGAAACACCCTGGAGCTGAACCGGTTCCTGAGACATCTATTTTGAAAGTCTCTCACTAGAATTCTTCCCCTGGAGAAACTACGGTGGCCACTGGGGGTCAGCATCACTCTGGCAGCCAGTGACATCCCAATGACATGGCACCTTCCGATCAGGGGACCTCACAAGTGCTGGCTTATGGAAAAAAATATATATCCCAGCAATAAGGGGGAGCCCAGAGCTTTGAGTTCTGCAGTTAAGCGGATGGGCTGGTTCATACAGTATATGCTGCACACGTTTTGAAGAAATGGCATGTTATAGGGGTGATTACTTGTTTAATGTATAGTGCGCCCTATGACACAGCCCCTATATCCTGAGAGCCAGCCGGGCCCCCGGACGCAGTACTACTTCTGTCATGCCCATTTGCTATTTTTTTTTTATAGGAGAGATCGAGTTCACCGCAATCTTCCATTCGCGTCACCGTGATGACATCATGCTCATGTAACCACTGAGAGACCCTCACGTGATTCCCGCCTTGTCTCTGGCATGCAAAGGGTTAGCGTACGCCTAAAACCCATGTGGTAGTTATTGCCGTTTTAAATGTCAAGTAATAACCATAAAGTAGAAAAGTCTGCGGGAACAATAAATCTCAGTAGGGTGTTAGAATCACTCCAAAGGAAGCCTCCAATATACCTCTCTATAGGGGTTTCTCATTAAACTGCGAGTGTCAGTGGGAGTATGCGATAGTGCTCCACCCAATCACAGTATAAAGAAGCATTCCCCAAAAATATATATTATTTCCCCCTCCTAAGTGGGAAGCAGGAGCTGAGCCGCATTCATTTCAGCTCGAGACCCCCAGCTCCCCGAGACAGAGGCCCTTTAAAGGGGGTGCCAGTATCTAACCCAGGTTTAAAGGCCCTGTGTCTTTTGGGCCAATAGCAATGCGCGTGGGATGATGTCACAGCTTCCTATTGACCCACCTGACAGGGGGGGCCCTGAAACAGCCATATTGCGTGCCCAGCTTGGGCAACCTTTTCAGTGGTAAGTATCTCGGGAAGAAGGGGGTGGTTCCTGGAGCTACAATTAACAGGGTTCAGCTCCGGAGACCCCCTGCTTCCCAGCTAGGGTAAATAATAATACACACACACACACACACACACAAAAAAAAGAAATTGCCGCACAGGATGTCACACAAAGTCTGGGCAAAAAAAAAAAAATGAAGACATTTATTATAAAACAAAATCGCAAACTGGCAGATACAATGTTACAGTAAATTCCTGAATGGTGTTTGTATAGGTTCGTTGTGCTCGCTCTCCACGCCGGACTTTCTGTGCATTCGCTGCATGGTCACATCTTTCATCGGCAATGCAGCAAAATACTGTGTTTTCATGGGAAACCATTTAGGATAGTCTAGGGCAGTGCTCCACAACATGGGGTCCGGGAACCCTTAGGGGTTTGTGAGGTGTCTTCCAGGGGTCAGCCCTAACAAATATGTAATGGCGGAACCCAGGCAGTATAGTGAGTTCTGAGCCCGTGTGGGGACTGAACAATTAGTAAGGCCCCAAACTGCACCTAAGGCTACGGCCCCCGTGGTCACTGCTGCATGCGCGCCTGGCGCGTGCACGGGTGCAAGCAGCAATCTGCGGTCTATTGTCGAGCGAAGCGATGCGCGGGGGCGCGGGGCACGGCCATGATGGTCTACAATACCTGCACTATTGTTGGTCCACACGATCTGCCCTGCCATTGGCTGCCCGCACACCACGTGATCAGTGCGGCCCGAGGAACCATGCAGAACCCTTGTTGAGAATCACTGTTCTAGCCATTAAAGCTGAACGCGTCTTGAGATTGGCTGGTTCGCCAATTGCAAATAATAATACTGTTAATTGTATAATCATAAATAATATCCCATTGACTCCCAGAATGGAAACCCCATTTTAAAAGCCAGATAGGCCGCTTTTACGGTTCATGCTAAAAATAAACAAAACATTTGCATACTCTCTCATGGAGTGTTCAAGGTCAGGGAGATGTTTCCTCTCCGACAAACCCAACAATGGAGACACTTCAAAATAACCCTGTGAAGGGAAGTGTTCTAGGCTTCGCTCAAAAACACGCTAAAAGCTTGAAAATGTCACTGTACTGTGCATTTATAATAACATCATATGATTTTGCTTACATATCACTGCCAATATATGCAGCACTTTACATTGAATTTTTTTCAGGCACGGTCCCCTCCAGTGTTTCCCAAATCCAGTCCTCGAGATCCTTCCCCCCCCCCCCCTAACAGGTCAGGTTCTCAGGATATCCCTGCTTCAGCACCGGTAGCTCAATCAGTCCATTCTTCAGCACAGATGGCTCAATTAGTCCCTGCTTCAACACAGGTGGCTCAATCAGTCCATGCTTCAGCACAAGTGGCTCAAATCAGTGGACTTAGCCACCTGTGCTGAAGCAGGGATATCCTGAAAACCTGACCTGTTGGGGAGGTGGGGATCTTGAGGACTGGCGTTAGGAAACACTACGCTAACCCCATACAACCTAATTGTGGTGTCTAAGGCACACACAAAAAACATTGTATTTTTTTCCCCCCATCTGGGAAATAAAAGCACTTCATTAAACGAATAGAAGAAAAAAAAAATACATATATACACCCCGTACAATATCGAGCCCGACTACATTAATACTCTTAAATATCAATATTACACACGTGTTAACTGAATTCCTAAGTCGCAGCACAAAAACTTTTATGAAGCTCCAACTGTTCTGCTGTTATTCATAATCTAGTTTCCTCTCTCATAAAGAGACCTTTAGCACGGTTTTTCCTGGTGCCTCTCTAACAGCTGCTCGCAGTGTTGTGTATCCTGAGTGATGATGAGGTTCTGAAAGTGTTTTTTTGGAACAGATGGCCAGGAGAGAGCTGGGGAATGTGCCAGCAAAAAAAAAGCTGGGGAATCTGCCAAATCCTGCGGTGACTGAGTGCTTTGGGTTCCAGCTCGCGTGCCTTTCCCCTGCCCTCTGCCCTAAGTGGCGCCAGCAGGACTTCCCAACTAGCGCTCAGAACATCTGGAGTCTGAGACTGCCAGAGGAAAGAAAGGGAGGGAGGGGGGAGAAAGAAGTATGCTGCAGCTTAGCCATGTACTCTTAACGACATACTGCCTGGGAGAACAAATGATCAAAAACCAAAAAAAAAAAAAAGGGGTAGGAATGGGAACCTTGCAAGTTTAACAGCTGCGGTCTAACACTAAATATATGTACACCCGCTGCAGCAGAGTCTGAGGTTAACATTAAGGAACTGGCCAACTCATAAATATTATATAAATATATACTGTATATACACATAATATATATATATATATATATATATATATATATATATATACACATAATATATATATATATATATATATATATATATATATATATATACACACTATATATACACTATATATACACTATATATATATATATATATATAGCAACTGTAAATATTATATATTATATAAATATATATATTATTAAGGTTATGGTGGGTAAAAAAAAAGTGACAAAAACCCTCCACAGTAAAGCATATAGCAACTGTAAATATTACTGTATGTTCATTCGCATGTCTTAGACAGGTCTGCAACCCTGTCTTTCACCATTACCGCCCAGCACACAGCGCTTCCACTGCAGCAAGGGATTCTGGGAAATGACATGCAAATGAGCACACAGTGCCATTTTTAGTCTCAAGCTCATATTACACGAGCAATCCATAAGCCAATGCATGCTGCTTTAAACACAGCTTTTAAACAGAGGCTGGGATGAGATGCAAAGCCAGTAAACCCACTCACAGACATGTGTGCTCATTTGCATGTCATTTCCCAGAATCCCTTGCTGCAGTGTAAGTGCTGTGTGCTGGGCGATAATGGTGAAAGACAGGGTTGCAGACCTGTCTAAGACATGCAAATGAACATTCAGTAATATTTACACTTGCTATATATATTGTATCATACTAAATGCAAAATACACATACATAACCATACTTTATCTGTTTTTGTGTGTTCTCTCTCTCTCCCTCTCAAATGGGCACTTCACCGAGTAGCTGTAACAATAGTGGGGTGTTCTGTGAACCAGAATGCAAAAGCGGAATACTGTATAATACAACCTAAAGGCCAGAGGGCAGGCACTCGCCAATGTGTAGAAGGTTTGTTGTAATCCAGTCTACGTTTCGGCCTCCAGCCTTCTTGAGAAAGACTCTGCTGGGGGCTGAACCTTGGACAGGATTACAATAAACCTTGTACATATTGGTGTCTATCCCGCGACTTTATTTCAGATGTATATAAACACACCCACACGCAAGCATCTATATTTATATCTAAATATCTAGATTGATAGTTGTCTAGACCGACACACAAAGTGATGGAAAGTTAGACTTAATCACATTGTTTTTCAAAGTTCACATTATTTAGGGTCTCTGCTATGAACATTCTGCTAGCAGCCAAGAATTAATAACCAAAGCAAAGAGACAATAAAAGTGGAATATATGATGGAGGGTTATCATGTATACTTATAGATCAAAAAATCATTCAACGGTCTCATTCGGACAAAAAAATCTAACCAGGCCGTTTGACCACTTTCCTTTTTTTGGAAAATAAACTACAAATTGAATTATGGGGCCTCAGAATGGGGACGTTTTTTCTTTACACTTGACCGACCATGTCCTTATCAGATGACCAACAAAGATAAGGGGAGGGGGGATAAGGGAGTTCTGCCGGTGCAAACTCTTGTTGAGCACACACTGACATTACACAAAAGGGAGCAGCCAGGGGAAATGTCTTAAAAAAAGACTTATGGGAGTCAGATTTAAGTAAAATGCATTAATCACCTGGGGGTTACCCCTTGAAACATGTTACTGGCATTACTTCACTTTGGTCCTAGGAGGGATTGCCCCGACCGTAATGTAGAATTTCAATCCATTTAATGATATACAGTAGAAATAATGTTATTTTTCATCCATCTGCATGAAGGAGTTTTGTGCTTTAAACACTGGAATGTTTTGGTTACTTCATTCAGCACATTAATCTTATTAAGCTCTGTAGTGTGTAAGACATCTCAAATGTATTTATATACCAGAGCTATGTGTCTGTGTTTGTGTTTGTATTGAGCATCAAGAATAAAAAATCACCAAAGCAACTGAAAATATCAGCCTGCCTTTAAAAAGTGATCTGTTGAATACATTTTAACACACAACTCAGGAAAGCACTGTCTTATAGCTTTGAATTCTCATCACACATTCTTATCAATGTATTTCATTAATAGGCAGCAACACCATTATTTCATAAAGGAAACTAGCCAACTATCGACTGCAAATAGTACAGTGTAAAATAGGAATACGCAGCATCAGGGGGTGGGGGAAAATGGAGTATCATAGATCACACGTTCAATGAGATGTATCACCAGTTACACACAACATACAGGGAACAAAAACATAGTTAGCCTCAAAATATTAGATGCGAGTTAATAATTTTCTTTGAGAATTTAGAAAAAAAATGACATGCGCATTCCTATGGTGATACATGCAATTTCAACGTAAGTCTGTCATTACATGTAATACCCTATAGCAGCTCAACCTGCAGCATGTAAGAATTTATGATGACAGAAAAATACATACATAAAAACAGCTGTGTCAGCAGTAGGATGTCAGCAGCAGGAAATGTGTTGCTGGTTTTCAGGTTAAAGCTTGTGTTTCCTTTCTCATCACTGATTGTTATAGGACCATGAGTATCTGAATAAGGGGGCGACGTGGGGTCTATTTTGTAACATCTGCCTGCAGCAAAACTGTCCCTACCTATGAAATAAAAAACAGCACCAGATTTACCAAAGGAAAACGCGATTGGAGTTTTTCCTGTGATAAATCTGTAATTATCTCGCACTGGCTTTCTCCCCAGCTTGGTAGCTGGGAGACTTTAGAATAGGGGTAGCCAACTCCAGTCCTCAAAAGCTATTAACAGGTCTGGTTTTCAGGATATATAGGCTTCAGCACCAGTGATGCAGTCTTCGACTGAGTCACTGATTGAGCCACCTTTGTTGAAGCAGGGATATCCTGAAAACCTGACCTGTTGGTAGCTCTTGAGGACTGGAGTTGGCCACCCCTGCTTTAGAATGGGCACAGGCCCCAAGCACAGGGCCGTCCATAAGGACCGGGGGGCCGTCAACAAGCTGGCACTGGGTTGGAAGGAGCCTCGGAGGGGCGTAAAAAGAGGCCTGCACCCCGGGGTCCATCCGACCATTTTGGCCTAGCTACATGTGGGCAGGCAGCATGGCCTCCCCGCACGTAGCCGACATGGCCTCCCCGCATGTAGCCGGCACGGCCGCCCCGCACGTAGCCGGCACGGCCTCCCCGCACGTAGCCGGCACGGCCGCCCCGCACGTAGCCGGCACGGCCGCCCCGCACGTAGCCGGCAGGGCCTCCCGGCACGGCCGCCCCGCACGTAGCCGGCACGGCCGCCCCGCACGTAGCCGGCAGGGCCTCCCGGCACGGCCGCCCCGCACGTAGCCGGCACGGCCGCCCCGCACGTAGCCGGCACGGCCGCCCCGCACGTAGCCGGCACGGCCGCCCCGCACGTAGCCGGCACGGCCGCCCCGCACGTAGCCGGCACGGCCGCCCCGCACGTAGCCGGCACGGCCGCCCCGCACGTAGCCGGCACGGCCGCCCCGCACGTAGCCTCCCCGCACATAGCCGGCGCGGCCTCCCCGCACGTAGCCTCCCCGCACATAGCCGGCACGGCCGCCCCGCACGTAGCCAGGTGTGAACATTTACCTGGGTTACAGGGTAGTAGGGAACCGAGCAGAACAGAGAATCCTGGAAAGATCCCATCCACCAACCCTCATTTTTAAAATGTTTCTTAATTACTAAACACCTGTGGAGTATTCTAGGTTTCCCAGGTTAACCATCGCAGCAAGGACAGGACATTGGGACGGCCGGGCAGTCAGGTCAAGGATGCAGAAAACTAGGTGACTTGGGCGCCGGCTGTAAGCAGGGCCGGCTTTTGTGTTACCCAATGAAATGATTAGTAGGCTATAGGTGCCGATTATACGGTCAGGTCCGGCTCTGCCTAAATATCACACTGGGCACATAGTGGGACCAGCGGTATGGTTGAAATCTAGCAGGCACAGTTTTTTTTGGTAGTATTTGTGTTTAGTTAAAGCATCTCAGCATGGGGGATGATGCTAACTCTACCCCAGGTCCCGATTTAACGGTCAGGCTTGATGTGCCCTTTGGCTGACTGGCGGTCTTTTGGTAGGTTTATGTAAAATTGGTAAATAAAGCGGTGATCTTTTATTACCCATGACAGGGGGGTGAGTCAGAGGGAGGGGGAAAACACAAGTACAGAGGGCCTAAGTTCGGCATGATAAACCTTTAAGTAAGGACTTCACTAAGTGTTGCAAAATGGCAGCAGTACTGCATAGCCCGACAAGTCAATAGTTCCACATTCTCTGTGTTCATGGGAAGGATGTTGATCCAGGGATTAATCCGATTGCCAATTCTTGGAGTCGGGAAGGAATTCATTTTTCCCCTTAATTGGGTTTTTTGTTTGCCTTCCTCTGGATCAATAAGTAAGTATAGATATAGGATAAAGTATCTGTTGTCTAAATTTAGCATAGGTTGAACTTGATGGACTTACGTCTTTTTTCAACCTCATCTACTATGTAACTAAGTAACTAAGTAACATAAGTAGATGAGGATACATTGTGGGCTCTTAAACCTTTTAATGCAACAACATACAGTATCAATTGTACAATGTTGAGCATAATGCCATAGCATCAGGGGAAGACCTCTGTGGTCTCGGAATCTTATGCACAGAGAGAACACTGTACCACTGAAATGTTGGCTCATTAAAAAGGTATCACAGCCAACAATGTATCTTACACTTTCTGGGAGCAATACAGATACCAGCCTCCTTTAATGTTCATGTAATGAAGAGACTTGTGAGGTTCCAAGTGTTCTCTAAACATTACTACATTCAGGAAGCAGCATCTGCTTGTGCTACATTAAAAGGTATTACAATTAGCAAAATATAGAATTTTCCAGGATCAATGTGGCCAATATAGATATTCACATGTCTTGGTTCTGGTTTTGAATTATGATGGAATATGTGATATATATATATATATATATATATATATATATATATATATATATATATATATATATATATATATATATATATATGATAATGGTGAAAGACAGTGTTGCAGACCTACCTGTCTAAGACATGCAAATGAACATACAGGAATATTTACAGTTGCTATATGCTTTACTGTGGTGGGTTTTTGTCACTTTTTTTTTACCCACCATAACCTTAATAATTGTGGTATGTATATATATATATATATATATATATATATATATATACATATATATACACATATATATACATATATATATACATATATATATATATATATATATATATATATATATATATATATATATATATATATACATACATACATATATAAAACCTTTATATGACCTTTTTTAATAAATATAAAGTCTTTGTACATTGAATGAAATATTAATTGATTACATAAAATTCCACTGGGATATAGTCACATTCTCTTTTCTCTTTACACAATCTCTTTAAGTGACCTTATCCTATCTCTTGGGTTCAAATATCACCTCTATGCTGATGACACACATTTACTGTTTAACCCCTGACCTTACACCTGCTGTACAGACCAAAGTCTCTGAATTTCTCTCCGCTGTAGTATATAATTCTGCATGGCCCTCCGACGACTGAAACTTAACATGTCAAAAATGGAGCTCCTACTACTTCCTTCCCAAGCCTGGCCCCTTCTACATTACTATCATACACCCAGTATCACAAGCATGCTGCCTAGTTGTCAAACTTCACTCCTCCTTCACATTCTCAATGTAGCCAAAACCTGTTTATTTCCTCCGTAACATTGCAAATATACGCCCTTTCCTGTCGCTCTACTGCTAAAACTGTAACACAGGCCCTCATTCTCTCCCGTCTCGACTATTGTAACCTTATATCCGGCCTTCCTGCCTCTCACCTGTCTCCCTTACAATTTATCCTAAACACTGCTGCTAGAATCACTTTACTCTCTCCTAAATCTGGCTCAGCATCTCTCCTGCTAAAATTCCTCTCCTGTTTTCATATTAAACTCCATATTATTTACAAAATTCTCCTCCTCTCTGCCTCTCCTTACATCTGAGCCCCAATTTCTCACTATACACCTGCCCGCCTCTTGCGTTCTGCTCAAGGATGTCTTCTCTCTACCCCTTTTGTATCTAAAGACCTCTCCCATCTAAAACCCTTCTCACTCACTGCTCCACACCTCTGGAATGTCCTACCCCTCAATATCCGACAGGCACCCACTGTCAAGGGAGACCAGGACTAATACCAGGGATCAATATCGCCAGACAGAACATGAGAGTTTATAAAATTAAATTTATTGGAAAAGTATATCCACAACTATACAAAACACAAACATCACACATACCCAACTTGGGGGGGGGGGGTACCCTGCATATCTAGTTGCAGGGACCTACTTGAAGAGATTTCCCCTGTTCTCTCTTCTTGCCCAGGCCTACAGGACTGGTTTACAAGCCTGAGACAAGGACTTGAGTAGACACTGCCGTTTTCTTCTTGTCCAAGCCACACCTTTATAACTCTCTGCTAGGGGTCTCCCTCCCCACCTTTTTATACACTTAAAACATAATATTGCAACACTCAGGTGCTGAATATACACACAGGGTACGTCGCTACACCAAACAAACATACATTGGGTCCTGCGTTGTTTATATTCTCCGGGGATTTGTTATTGCGCACCCTGCGGTGTGTGTTACCCGGGACATACTACTTACAACGTTGGTATTGCAATTGTTCTCTCTGTATTTTGACCTTATCGAGCTGGTTTAAGGCCTCCACAGAGACCAACTTACATTATACACAGTGTTTACTTTATAGAGGAATTGTTGATCACATTACCTTTGAGATAGTGGTTACATTGAGTCCACAGTTATCTTTCCTCAACATTGCAAGATCCATTACTATTTAGGATACCTGTATATGCAACCATGCAGCTTAATATATAGCGTTTGTTTCACTATTAGCTATATATTTGGAACACATTTTGTTCACATAATACCGTGACCAAACACATTTGGGGATTTTATCTATGCACTGTTGTGCATTTTTATAGTGTCTCGTCGGTTTTTACAGCATTAACTATTAAAGTCTTTTTTATTTTATATTTGAGTGTGACCTTTTGGTAGTGTATCCTACATCAGGATTTGGCTAAATATCCAGCCAATGTTCAGTAGACATTATATCCATTTTGTCACCTACCTTGAGTGCAATTACAGGGGGGCTGTTTATAATCTTTTGATTATTTGTGTGGTCTGAACACTCAGGTGCTGCCTACATGCCCAGGCCTGATTGGTGGGTAGAACTGCAACATAACATTTGCAACATAACAAGGATACAGGGAAAGGTCACAGACCAAGTTGCAACAATTCTCCTGCAAACATATTAACCCCTGATTCCTGAGGTGCTGGAACCAAGCAAAGACATACACATATACAGTGTTCGACAAACCTATACATTTGCTCACCCCGGGCGAGTGGATTTAACCCCCGGGCGAGTAAATATTGGCCCAAGCAGCACACGTTTGGTACTAGGTGGCGAGTAGATTTTTTTGTGATTTGTCAACCACTGCACATATACATATAATACAATACCAATGTATTACTGACAGGTAGGGCTAATGGCAGACTACCTTTATTAACAGCAGCCATATTTACCCCATCATAACACCCACTCTCCAACTTTACGGCCTTTCTTAAAACACACGTCTTTAATGAAGCGTGATGGGTAGCTCCGTCGGCTGATACTATACATGTCATCTGCACTGACCATGGCCCCTTGCAGACGCACTTCGCAGAATACCCGCCTTCTGTCTCTAAGTTTTCCCCACTTACCACATAGATTGTAAGCTCTTCAGGGCAGGGACTCCTTTTCCTATTGTTTTATTTCTGAAGCGCTTATTCCCATTGTGTTATAATATTTTGTCACATGTATTACTGTTATAAAGCGCTATGTACATTGATGGCACTATATCAATAAAGAAACACACACACAAACACACACACACACATACACACACAAAAGAAGGCAACAGACAGCACAAATAACAACAGACTAACAATGCAATAAAATCTAAGCTAAAATTGTGAAAAAAAGGCTAGCCCTAAAAATTGCTGCTCAACATTGAAGGATCCCACACTGAATCCTAACAAAAGACACATTTTGAAAAAGGACCAAGGTGCAAAAGTTAAGTGAGAGTAATCTACAGTAACAGTGGTAGAATAGCCCAGATTGGGAAAAGCTACAGGATAATAGCACACTACTGAATTAACCACTTTTACATCGAGTTTATGTTGGTATTCAGGGTCAAGGTAGGTAAAAGGTATACTTGGCAGTAGGACTCTGAAGAGGGAATGGAATGGCTCAGTGAGTAAAGACACTGACTGACACTGAGATTGCTGCAGGGGAGCCTGGTTCAATTCCCGGTGTCGGCTCCTTGTGACCTTGGGCAAGTCACTATGCAGAGAGCAGCGCTTTTTAAAATTGGAGAGGGGAATAAAAAGTAGGTTTAATGGAGAGTTTTATTCTCCATATGCAGAAATGGGCGAAATCCGCTATTTTTAGCATTACTGCATGTGGAGAATTGTAAATGAGGAGATGCGCGCAGCTGAAAGGGAAAAAAAAAAATCACGCATTTTTTTTTTCCCCTATAGCCGGCGAGCTCCTGCTTCTTGCCAACTTTAGTTGGCGGAGAAAATTGCAGAAAATCGCGCCAAAAACAGCCGCTAGATGGCGAGCGCGCCTTTCTGAATTCGGATATTTTTCAGACTGGCGAGATGTAGTTTCTCGCCAGCCGCGCTGCGAGATTTTCAAATAGGGCGAGATTTTCAAATAGAAAAAAAAATGGCGCGTTTTTCCTACCTCGCCATTTTCAGCTGTTTTTTGCGCGTTTTTCTCCTATAAATGGCGAGATTGTAAATAGCGCTGCTCTCTGCATGAGGCCCTTTATCTCCGTGCCTCAGGCACAAAAAAAAAACCAAAACATAGATTGTAAGCTCTACGGGGCAGGGACGTGTGCCTGCAAAATGTCTCTGTAAAGTGCTGCGTACAATTAGCAGCGCTATACAAGAACATGCTATTATTATTATTATTATTATATGGTGATGAGGTCTCCTAAATAAAGCAGTGAAACATAGCATGATATTGTTTAAAAACTGTAATGTGCGCAAAGTTAAAAACAAACTCACAAGATTTCAGCCAAACATAAGCAGGTACTGGGAACCACCTAGCTCGGGCTTTCACTGCAACTGCAGGCATCTTAGGCCTCGTTCAGGGTGCCAGAGTTGGAGGGCGGGCGTTCGCGAGGGCGGGCGGCAGTCTGCTGGGCGATGTGTGTTCATCCTCCCCAGCAGACTTTTTCAGGAGTTCAGGAGACGGGAGGGGGCGGGGCTACAGACAGCAGCTTAGGGATCGAAGTTGCAGTTATTGAAACTGTAGGCAGCGTCAACTCCGTACTTCGGAGACAGGGCAGCTGCTACCCTGACAACCAGTATTCAATTTGAATACATTGTGCCCCACGGCAGCTCGCACGTCAGCACGCCCTCCCTCCGAAGCCTGCACCCTGAACGAGGCCTTAGGCTGCGCTTATAGTGCCGGCGACAGCACGCTGCGGTCTCTGGGAAAATCAAATTGACTTCCAGCGACCGCGACCAATCCGTCGTGTCGCGCTTACTATAAGCGCACGTGACGGCTTCGATACATTTGCTTTGAAGTGACGTCGCGTCGCTGTCACTATAAGCGCAGCCTTAGGTGTAGGTTCCATGCCAGAGCTCTGTGTGAAGAAATCTCCTCGCCGACCAATGCTTCTCCACCTGTGTCTCCGCCAGTGACGTCAGCAAGAAGCGTCTGCTCCGTAGCGGCATGTTGGTTCAAAGTGCTGAGTGTACGGATTGTGAGCCAGGAAATCCAGGGAGGTTAACCCTACGCGTTTCGCTTGGTAGCTTCTTCAGGGGTAATTACACTGTCCTCTATCTCTACCTCTAATATAGCCCACCTAATTAGACCTAGTTAGCTATTAAAGCTGCCAGTTTTTTTTTTTTTCCCATTCACTATGTGCATCAATACAATCTGCACACTGACAAGTGATTAGCGAAGCTGCAGATCAATCTGTTCTCCTGTAATCAATCGCTTGCTCTGGGCTATTCAATTCAGTTCTTGCACAGCATTTTGGGCAATGTAGTTCTGGAATATGATTGACTGGGCAGTTACTAGATACAATTGGTGCACTGCTAGAGAGAGGGCGGGGCTCAAGAGTCAGAGCCTATCAGAAGGGGAAGGGGATGTCACTTAGGAAATGCTTCCTACATTAGAAACATTAAAAATGTCTTTAAAACATTTTTTTTAAATTTTAAATGCTACAAGTATTTTCTCATAGTACAGAACTGATTTATTTAAAAAAAAACACACATGTAGGATATTGCTTGAACTGCTGCTTTAATTAGTGTCTGCCTAGTAATGGATAACATAGTAATGAAACGTATAATTTAATACAATAAGATCAAATGACAAATATATCATATATAATATTATTCCATTTACATATGAAGTAAAGATATCAGAAATTAATAGATATTGCAAGTGCATAATGTGATTAAATTCTATTGTATACAGTTAAAAACACAATCTCACAGCAAATTAAGCCCATCAACTAATCTACCTAAATATTCAAAAAGGCTTTATACAATACAGGCAGTCCTCGGTTATCCGACACAATGCGTTACTCAAAATGGCTTTATACAATAGACTTTGTCAAAAAAACACTTTAAAGACCAACACTCCCAAAACACCTCGGGGTTCATTTTTATGGGCATTGAAAAATTGAAAACAAATTGGAGGCAGGGTGATATAGTTACCCAAATAGCCACACAAGAAAGTAAATGGCTATATGCTTTCAAAACTTAGACCTCAAAAGGGATAAATGCAGAAATAGATTTGGGGGCTTTTTTAAAGAGATCAGTAAAATGAACACACAAAGGAGATAATAACGATGTCATGCTCCATTATAAAATATTTGTTGGCTCTCTTTCCTCCTCCTTCCTCTTAGATAGTGAATTATACATTACCATATTATTAGATTCAATATTCTGAACCAGCAGATTTTAGATTACCAATTCATTTCATATCGTCTGCACCCCTACTAACATCACTAGATTTAGGTAGATCAGTTGATGGTCTTACTTTGCTATGAGATTGTATTTCTAACTGTATACAATCGAATTTAAGCACTTATTACACACTTACTATATCTATCAATTTCTGATATCTTTACTTCGTTATGTAAACAGCATTTTATTATATATGGTATAAATGTGTCATTTGATCTTATTGTATTAAATTGTATGTAATTATATGTGTGATTATTATGTTATCCATTACCAGGCAGACCCTAATTAATAGCTACCTAGGTCTATTGTGAGGCTACATTAGAGGTACAGTAGGGATTGCTATCAAGCAAAACACGTAGGGATTGCCTTGCTCACAATTACTACACTCAGCACATTGAACCAACAAGCCGCACGGAGCAGACGCTTCTTCTTGACGTCACTGGCAGAGACACTGACAGAGAAGCATTGGTCGGAGAGGAGACTCCCTCACACAGAGCTCTGGCATGGAACCTACACCTAAGGCCTTGGCCATGTTTGGCGCTTGCTGGCGGAAGCGTGCTGACGCGCACTCCCACTCAGCACTGAGCCCCTACAGCCGCAATTAGAGCGGCTTTAGTAGGGGCTCACCTGCGCTTCCGCGCGCTTGCGGAAGCGCAGGTCTTAGGGGAATTTTAAATTCCCCCGCTTGCCGGCGAGACAGGCCGGTCACGTGAGCGGTTCGCCCAATGAGGGCGAACCAGCTCCGTGACGTCACTGGCCCGCCCCCGGCCAGTGACGCGCCCGCCCCCGGACCGCCCCCTGCTGAAAGCGCTTGCGGTAAGCAACCGCAAGGCCAGGGAAAGCACCCGCTTTCCCTGAGCCTCAGCGCGCCTCAGCACGCCAGCGGTAAGCGTGTCCGAGGCCCAAGGCTGCCTGCAGTTGCAGTGAAAGTCCAAGCTGGCCGGTTCCTAGTACCTGCTTGGGTTTAGCTGACATTTTAAACTTTGCGCACATTACAGTTTTTAAACAATATCACGCTATGTTTCACTCCTTTATTTAGGGACATCGTCACCATAGCTACGGTGTCCTACTACTAAGTATACCTTTTACCTACCTTGACACTGAATACTAACATAAATTCGACCGACATACATACATACATACATACATACATACATGATACACACACGTGTTCAGGAAAAGAGGAACCTCTTTTGTTTTTCATCATATCTCATATTTCTCGCTCAATCCGCATGAAAACGTGCACAATTGTAGGTCTGTTATGTAGATTAACACAATGCAGACAATCAATTGATGTTAACTAAATTAATGTGCACCGTATTATGTCAACAAGTACCAGATTTATAACTCAAGATATGTTTACATTGACAAAACACTGGAGTTAAAGCCCCTTGCGGCTGGTTCCACTGGCAGCAAATGGCTTTAATTTGTTTAATTAATTTTTTTGCATGTAGCCCAGGCCATAAAATCATTAAAGGAAGCAAAACAAGGGAATAAAGAGCCAGCTGGTTACCTAGTTAGTGAGCAGCAGTAGCCATGCGGGGGAATCAGTGGCCTGTGAAATGTGAGAGCACCGTACAAATCTAACATGGGCTGGGTCTGACCCGGGTCACCGCCTGATAGTAGCAGTTCTTGTTCAGTGGACCCGTACCACGAGTGTAAGGCAAAACCACACAATGTCAATCACTTGAAGCGTCTCTTCCGAATTCAAATACCAATTTAGAATCCCCTGCTGTGGTATACGGCAGGAGTGACAGAACCACGGATTGAGCCACCTGTGCTGAAGCAGGGATATCCTTAAAACCTGACCTGTGGGTGGCCCTTGTGGACTGGAGTTGGCCACTCCTGTGTTTCCCTATTCGTTATCATTGCATGTCAGAAGGCAACTGGGTCACTTAACCCCCAACATTTGCTTCACAGATGAAGAGCTCTATGTTGGGGACACTTTAACTTCACTGTCACTATACAACATTTTCATTTCCAGGAAACGGATGTGTGTGTGTGTGTGTGTTTGTGTGTTTGTGTGTGTGTGTGTGTGTGTGTGTGTGTGTGTGTGTGTGTGTGTGTGTGTGTGTGTGTGTGTGTGTGTGTGTGTGTGTGTGTGTGTGTGTGTGTTGTGGTTGGGGAGCTGTCAACATTTGCTCCCTCAGTTCTCTAAACAGAAAACACAATACAAATACACATCCCTTTTAATGCTCTTTTTTTGTTTAATACGGTATACAAGCCTGTAATCTAGTATCATTAGGTCTTAATCCTATTACATGTTGCAGAGAACCTGCACATTCATTCCCCTATTTCATAGTTACGGATTTTTGGCCAATAAGTTAAAATACTCTATCTTCTGCGTCCCACATCCCAAGAGAGCTCCTGCAGAAAATATGAAGTGTGTAATTACTATGTTCACTGGCCAAGCTCACAACACAACACTACCCCTTTTACAATAAGCCTGCCCTACTGTGAATGCAAACATGTGAGATATCCCTCCTGCACAAATATAAAGGAGATTGCATGTACAATTTCATTGAAATGGTTTCCAGCCCCATTGCTCTTCTAAACAGAGACTTCCATGTCCTCTAGACAGGGTCTCTATGTGAGTGCATTGTCCTGTCCCAGCACAGCAAAGAGTACAGGGGCAGGGAAACTTACCATCAAGAAAACAATCACCAGTTATCTATTCAGTCACTGCAGGCTGACTGGCTTGCTAATCTTCGGGACAACAGATACCCAGAATCCACACCGAAGGTTCAATCCAAGTTTACAAACCTTCTTTTGTAATTAAACTCTGAACACAAACATCAATCACCCCTTTCTTATTCAACCATGTTATTTTCCCGAAAGGAAAACTGGCTGAACAGTTGGTTTCCTTT
The DNA here is from genome assembly GCF_040206685.1 of Ascaphus truei. Lineage (NCBI taxonomy): Eukaryota > Metazoa > Chordata > Amphibia > Anura > Ascaphidae > Ascaphus > Ascaphus truei. The sequence continues at coordinate 520,218,517 of NC_134483.1, read as the reverse complement.
TTAAACACAGCTTGATGATGATTTCTTCTAATTGGTTCAACGTTAAGTAACCTAAAGGAATGTGATCTGTAATTAGATTCAGTTCTGTTTCCTTAAGATACCCCGTGCTTGGCTATGTGTTTTTAGATAAACCCTCAATTAGCTGCTACTTGTGGGAACGTAAAGTTAAGACAACTGCTGGATCAGGATCCAAATGTACTCAGAAGCCGTGATTCATTGGGGTTTACACGGGATGGTCGAAAAAAACATCTGTGTTAACTAATTTGGCTAAATGAGTAGGTGGGAAAGAGGTTTGCACCGATTTTAATTGTATTTTTTCAGATCTGAATCGATGTACTTTGCACTGAAGTAAAATAATAATAATAATAATAATAATAATAATTAGCATGTTCTTGTATAGCGCTGCTAATTGTACACAGCGCTTTACAGAGACATTTTGCAGGCACAGGTCCCTGCCCCGTGGATCTTACAATCTATGTTTTTGGTGCCTGAGGCACAGGGAGATAAAGTGACTTGCCCAAGGTCACAAGGAGCCGACACCGGGAATTGAACCAGGCTCCCCTGCAGCAATCTCAGTGTCAGTCAGTGTCTTTACTCACTGAGCCACTCCTTCCCAGTAAAATGCAAATACCAAGTAACGTCACTAGTATTTATAGAGGTAGTCCTCGCTATCCAACGTTTCACTTTACAATAATGGCATATCCAACGCCTTACAATGCAAGCCTATGGGCCATTTTTCAATGCCGGAATGCGTTATCCGACTCCTGAATGTGTTATCCAACGCTCACTGCCACTGATTAACATGGGACTCACTTTACAACGGTTTCACTATCCAACGCTACTTCCAGAACGGATTCCGTTGGATAACCGAGGACTGTCTGTATTAGAGCCAGTGGAACACCGCTTTCCCCTATCAATGCTGGGAAAATACACTAAACACGAGTGGCCAACTCCAGTCCTCAAGGGCTACCAACAATTCAAGTTTTCAGGATATCCCTGCTTCCGTACAGCTGGCTACATCATTGTTGGTGGCCCCTGAGGACTGGAGTTGCCCACTCCTTCACTAACACTTCACTCGTCTGCCAAATGATGGCTGAATTTCTCCCCTGCACCTCCTTCCGTCAAGTTCTGTCTCTCGCCTTACCTCCTTTTCCTCTCTCTTGCCCCCATTTTGATATTCCCGATCTTTCCTGAATCTCCTCCATTGTTTCCTTCTTCCTTGATTTTCTAACCTTTCCTCCTATCGTTTCCCATTTCTCCCCCACCTCCCCTCATTCTATCTATTCTTCTCTTCCCATCTTTCTCACTGTACAGATCTTCAAACCTTAAAAAAAACCACAAGGTGCTTATGTTAGCAGGAATTCTGAGGCATATCCAAGCTGCGAAACTGGTTTCCATTGGCTGGACTCAAATGGAAAGGGACTTCTAGCCGCCTCTTCAGCCGCCAAGGGACAGTTGGCTTTATCGGCCCTCAATTAAGTGATTCACATTAGGAATGGGGGTTAAAAGGTTTTAGGGTAAGTGGTTAAGGACTTTATGGTTAAGGAGTTAAGGTTTGGGGTTTTTAGGGTAAGAGGTTAGGGCAGAGGTTCTCAACTCCAGTTCTCAAGGATATCCCAGTTTCAGCACCAGTGGCTCAATCAGGCAGGGAGCAACTGAATGAGCCACGTGTGCTAAAGTAGGAATATCAGGAAAACCTGACCTGTTGGGGGGGGGGGGCTTGAGGACTGGAGTTGAGAACCCCTGCACTAGGCCAAGCTTTAGAATAAACAGTGAAAGCGTAAATGATCCAATGTTTTTTGCATATAAATAGAGAAAGCAGCCATCCTTCTTTTTTGCCTTACAGGATTGAAGCAGGGGGGGGGGAGGGGGTCTACGGCGCTGAACCGCATTCATTTTAGTTCCAGGGATCCCCCTGCTTCAAAAGATACTTACCTCCGTAGGGAGTGCCGACAGTTTCGGCTGGGCTGTGTGGGGCTATTGAAATTATGGCTTAAATGTATCGCATGACGCAGGTCAATAGGATCCATGATGTAATGCCTTGTGGCTTCTTATTGACCCGCGTGACTGGGACATTTAAACCTGAGCGGGAGATACCGGCACCCCCCTTCCGTGATAAGTATCTCTGGAAGCAAAGAGTCCCCGGTGCCGAAATTAATGGGTTCAGCTCCGGAGACCCTCTGCTTCTCATCTACTAAAAAAACCCACATGTTTTAATGCTTTAAACAGCAGCGCAGTTATGATACAGGAATGGCATCTCAGACACTCGTTTACATACAGAATGTTATGTCATTCCAACTATATACAGCTCAACCCCGTTATAACGCGATCCGACACAACGCAAATCCGTTTAAAGCGCGATGCAGGCGTGGCTCCCAATTTTCGTATTTATGAATACTTCACAACACGATTATTGGTGTCTTAAATACTTTATTGTACAATGCATACAATTGTACATTATTTGTAACGCGTATCAACTTATAGCGCGATGTGATTCTTTGGACCCCAAGCCCAGCGTTATAAAGGGGGTTGAGCTGTATAATTATCTTCAGTTTGATACTTCCATAAAACGATCTGCAGCCATTAGGTAACTTCAGCCTCATCCAAAAAAAGAAAAAAGCCCAAATTGAACCATTCAGCAACCATTTCTTATTCTTTTACATATCCTCCTTTAAAAGTATGCAATTCCTATTTAATAACCCAGACGGCCATTATTTTTTATGGGTGAAAAGAGCAGCTATTTTGTGGGCTAGAAATCCCCAAAATGTACAACCAGACATCTTTAAACAAAAAAATAATAATAATTAAGTACAGGTATATATAGAAAGCAAATACATGTTTGTTAACAGACATCAGCAATGAATGCGTTTTTATTAAACACACAAACACAAAATCACTTTAAAAAGCAGCAAATATGTGACAAAATAGGGTAAAGTGTAGTGGTTGTTTTTCTGGAAGAACCAGGCTTTTGTTTAAAACAAATAAATGTGAGTTCGTTCTTTACCTTACCTTCCTTTTTTTCGATCTCCCCTCTGACTGTAAAGTCCTCGTACATTGCTCCACACACTCAGAGAAACTCAAGTTGCTGTGATCGGCACTGTAATCAAGGTCAGCCAGCTTGGCTAGGGAGAGGATATAGTTACAAGCTATTCTCAAGATGGCCAGTTTAGACAGCTTCTGCCCGTAGGAATAACACGGAACCTACCGAAACAAAAACCAATGAACGCTCGTTAGGGCAAGAAATATTTGCACACCATCTACAGACATTTTAAATGGTGTAACTACTTGTGAATAGAAAAGTGATCAAGATAGGAGCGCTCCAATTAGAAATACTTACAGTAAAGGGGGAATGAGTCAGATCTCTGCTTCCTAATAATACATTTCCAGGTTCAGCTTGTCCTGCTTTTGCTATATCTATTGTAATGAGATCTTGTACTGCAGGGGCGGCCAAGTCCTGTCCTCAAGGACCACCAACCGGCCAGGGTTTCAGGATATCCCTGCTTCAGTACAGGTGGTTCAAATTGAGCCACCTGTACTGAAACAGGGATATCGTGAAAACCTGGCCTGTTGGTGGCCCTTGAGAACTGGAGTTGGCCACCGCTGTTGTACAGTATACGCCTCTATTTAATGCGCTTTGAAGCTGTCCCCCCATGTACAATAAATAGAGTTCAGAGCTTCCCTGACAGAGAAGCAGCGTTGTGGCATATTGAGTTAGGCCCTAATTCCTTATTTCAATGAGTTGAGTGGAGGTACCACGACCGGCTGCTTTAGGGCTAATTGAATAAGCCCCTTAGTCAGGACAGTCTGAATATGTTCTTGGCAATTAGGCATTCAAGCTTGCTACAATGAACCCATTTGCTGCCTGAAAATGTAAACGGACTAAAACCGCCTGTTTGTGAATGACTCGTATTGGAACACTGCTTTGCTAGGTGTCAAGTTAAACGCACCATGTGGTGTTCAGGGATAAAGAATTTCCCACCATTGTAACACCAGGAAATATTCTGAAGAACTCTTCATAATAACAACCTCAGAGCTGCGCCTTGTTAGGGACAATTATCATTGATGCAGCCTCAACACAACCAGGAATGGACATTTGTGATATCCACCACAAGTTGTGTTAGTCCATTAATGCAGGGGCACGAGATTTTCCGGGGGGGGGGGATGGGTGAGCGCGGTGGTTACAGAGGCCATGCGCTTCCTCGAAGGCATTTAAATTAAATGCCGGGGGACCACACGAGGCCTTTGTAAATTTATTTACCTTGGCCATAGCAACCCGGCATCAATGATGATACGGGGTAACGTGATGGCAACGCGACGTCACATGACCCCACTGCGTTATTTGACGCCGGAGCCGAGCGCGGGGCGGGGGCTCGAGCAGGGGGGAGAACAGGCAGGGGGCGCAGGGGGGGAAAGTTTGAGCACCCCTGCATGAATGTATTTATACCCACTGTTCCTTTATGCTACAGTATGTCATTTTCAAAGAGCTCCTAAAAATAAAATGACACTTTTAGAGGAAGTGTTGATTCTGAAAATATGTGCCGATACATTTTGGTTTAAAGTACTTTAGGGTCTTTTGTTGCAAATTCTCTCAACAGCAACACTGGTGAAAAAACAGCATTAGGTTTATGTGTACCAAATTGATCCTGTTTTGCAACTGAAAGGCTGCTAAATACTCACTTTAATCTTGCATCAAGGATTGCACATGTGCAATAAAAAATTATGCTACTGTGGTTCTATGGAAGAGACCACAGTCTTTTAAAAAAAATGGTAACAAAGCTCTTTAAGCCCGTTTTTAGAATGTTTATGATATCTGTATTTATATGAACAAGCAGATATGGAACTGTTTTAACAAATCCGATTTCCTGTGTAAAAGAAATAGGATTAAAAAGTAGCGGTACTCCACAGCATTCCTATAGAGACCCAGGATTCGGTAAACTGCTCTTATCTACTGACAAATATTCACAGCAAACATAAATATTACTTATAAGCACATTCACATATCTGACAGGTCCACAAACCTGCCTTTCCCTTTTATCTCTCAGCATACAGTACTTCAGCCAGGGATTCTGGGTAATAACATGCAAATGCACACTGACAACACACAATTTAGACAACGGTCAGGCCATACAGAGACACTTTAGTTCTTACTAACAAACTTGGCCTACAGATCAAAGCACTTTATGTATCTTCTGCTAGGGCTCCATCTGCTCAATTATCAAGACATATTTCCATCAGCTGGGAAACATTCCCCATCCATTATACGCTGTCCACTCATGGAATCCAAAACACACAGGTCCAGCTACGAGGAGTGATAGCACATTGTCAACACATCAGTTGACGCATCGCTTCCTATCCTCCTCACTCTAGTGGAATAACATGTACTGTATGAAAAACTAGTTAACATTTTTGAGAAATGTATACATTCATCAATCTGATTTCTGGTTGCGAGCATCTCATGAGGGATACAACAGTGATAAAGACCAGTGCTGCCATGACTAAAAAAACAACAACACAGCACACACTTATTTAGCATGGTTTCATGTTTACGTTGACTCTTTCTTGCCTAAAGTAATGATCTCTATCCACTTGGTAGCTCAAACCCATTTTGGGGGTAGGCATCAAGGAGATCAAATGCAAAATAGCAACTGTTCACTATTAAGAGCTCTCGAGTCAAAGCCAATACAGGTTTGATAGATACAAAGTCAGTTTCTCATGCGGGCGAGATCGCAACCAGCTTAGAGCCGGTGACGTTGATCAAATTAAAAAGGGGTTGAAAATAAGACACATCTGATACAAGTATCATGTGAACATCAAATGACAGCCCCCTTAACTTCAATGTCTTTGGTTTGCTGGAGAAAATGAAGTAAAAACAGACACAATTACGCAGTGTTAATATTAGGAATAAGAACATGAGTGGTAATAGTAATGAAATATTATGACATTGGTTATAGTTTCTCAAAAAATTGTATTGCGCTGTGCAATAAGTTGGGCTCTAATGAATAAATGATATCGATAATAGTTATGCACCAATTTATAGAGTTGGCTCATTTCAGGTGGACTTCACACTCGCAGCCAGCGCCGCATTTTATTTATGTAAGTTTAAAATAAAATAAGTGGTTTGACTGTGATCGGCAGACAGCGAGTCTCCGGGTCTAAACTTCCAACTACGTCCTTTGCCAATTTCCAAAGCTCCTTAGTCATGAGGAGTTAGGCAGTTAACACATTCTCCCAGAATCCTTTGCTGTGCAAAGTCTCCGCTCAAAATTCTGTCAGTACACAATTAAGCTGTGTGTGTGGACAGCGGAAAAAAAAAATATATATATATATATCTGTATTTAAAACGGACTGCAAAAAAAATAAAATAATAACCCTATTTGGAGGGCGGCTTTGGGGATGTTAGACATCAAGCTGTCTCGACTTTGTTCCATAATACGTTGCTAAAATTTCCCTATCTTCTAATTCATACCGTTTATTTTTGTTCTGGGAGCGAAAGTATTTGAACGTCCCACTGGAAAGGTAGTTGGCTTGTGTTCGAGGAGTCCTTTGGAACACACAGCGTAACTAACTGTCTGTTTGTGCTGTGCAAGATGTCAAAAAGAAGTTTTCCAGAAGGTTCACATAAATGTCCAGTTCAGAATAGTTCTGGCTTTCATTGAACCATTCACTACTTTTTCTTTTCTTTATTATTAATAGAGTTTTACATTAATGTTGTTTTTTTTTTTGCACAGGACAGACTGAATTAGCTTTCAGGAGCAATATTCATGCTTGTCAAACCCTGTAACTTGTTCATCGTTTTCACGAATTACCTCGATTAAACCCTATTTATGGGAATGAGTTGCTGTGCATTAATGTAGTTTTTTTGTTATCGTACTTGGGCCCAGATTCACCAAACTCCTATAAATCAGGGCAAATAATGCGACATCACCTAAAACTGTAACCGACGTTATTTGCCCTGAGGGTTAACGTAGTATTCACTCAAATAATTATATGCGGAATTTACTGCCGTTATTGAGCTCATTAGCATCAGGTCACATTATTTTGGATAAAGGAGACGGCGAGGCGATAGGAATAGTCTAGGAGCCTAACATGTGGGAGGGGGATGTGGGGAAGAGATTGTCAGTGTGTGTGTGTATTTGTGTCTGTCAGTGTGTTGCGAGTGTGTCTGTCAGTCTGTCAGTGTGTGTCTGTCTGTCACTTTTTCAGTGTAAGCGAGTCTGTCAGTCTGTCAGAGTGAATGTCTGTCAGTGTATGTGAGTGAGTCTGTTAGTCGGTGTGAGTGTGTCCCTCAGTGTCTGTCAGTGTATGTGAGTGAGTCGGTCAGTGTATGCGAGTGAGTCTTTTAATGTGTGTGTCTGTCAGTTGGTGGGTGTGTGTGTCTGTCAGTGTATGTATCTGTCAATTGGTGTGTGCGAGCGAGTCAGTCAATGTGTGTGTGTGTCTGTCAGTGCGTGTGAGTGAGTCTCTTTTACATCTGTTTTTATATGATTTTATGTTTTTGAAATGCGTGTATTGCATTCTGACTAAATGTCTGTGTACACACAGAGTTCCTTCAGAGCAGTGTTTCTCAGCCAGGGAACCGTGCTGTTCTGCGACCTTCAGCCAAATGTTCCGCAGCACCTCGGGGGGAAAACTCAGCTGCCTGCTCAGCGGGCAACTCCAATCCGCCTCTCCTCTCTCAGCCTGGCACATAGGACTCATTTACAGACACACAGGACATGCCCCCTGACCCGCTGACATGTTTGAGGCGCGAGGGCTGTGTGTGGGGAGGAGAGCACGAGGGCTGTGCGTGGGGAGGGGAGCGCGAGGGCTGTGCGTGGGGAGGAGAGGGAGAGGGCTGTGCGTGGGGAGGAGAGCGCGAGGGCTGTGCGTGGGGAGGAGAGCGCGAGGGCTGTGCGTGGGGAGGAGAGCGCGAGGGCTGTGCGTGGGGAGGAGAGCGCGAGGGCTGTGCGTGGGGAGGAGAGCGCGAGGGCTGTGCGTGGGGAGGAGAGCGCGAGGGCTGTGCGTGGGGAGGAGAGTGCGAGGGCTGTGCGTGAGGAGGAGAGCGCAAGGGCTGTGCGTGGGGAGGAGAGCGCGAGGGCTGTGCGTGGGGAGGAGAGCGCGAGGGCTGTGCGTGGGGAGGAGAGGGAGAGGGCTGTGCGTGGGGAGGAGAGCGCGAGGGCTGTGCGTGGGGAGGAGAGAGAGAGGGCTGTGCGTGGGGAGGAGAGCGCGAGGGCTGTGCGTGAGGAGGAGAGCGCGAGGGCTGTGCGTGAGGAGGAGAGCGCGAGGGCTGTGCGTGAGGAGGAGAGTGCGAGGGCTGTGCGTGAGGAGGAGAGTGCGAGGGCTGTGCGTGAGGAGGAGAGTGCGAGGGCTGTGCGTGAGGAGGAGAGTGCGAGGGCTGTGCGTGAGGAGGAGAGTGCGAGGGCTGTGCGTGGGGAGGAGAGGGCTGTGCGTGGGGAGGAGAGGGCTGTGCATGGGGAGGAGAGGGAGAGGGCTGTGCGTGGGGAGGAGTGCGAGGGCTGTGCGTGAGGAGGAGAGTGCGAGGGCTGTGCGTGGGGAGGAGAGTGCGAGGGCTGTGCGTGGGGAGGAGAGTGCGAGGGCTGTGTGTGGGAAGGAGAGTGCGAGGGCTGTGCGTGGGGAGGAGAGTGTGAGGGCTGTGCGTGGGGAGGAGAGTGCGAGGGCTGTGTGTGGGAAGGAGAGTGCGAGGGCTGTGCGTGGGGAGGAGAGTGTGAGGGCTGTGCGTGGGGAGGAGAGTGTGAGGGCTGTGTGTGGGAAGGAGAGTGCGAGGGCTGTGTGTGGGAAGGAGAGTGCGAGGGCTGTGCGTGGGGAGGAGAGCGAGAGGGCTGTGCGTGAGGAGGAGAGTGTGAGGGCTGTGCGTGAGGAGAGTGTGAAGGCTGTGCGTGAGGAGAGTGTGAGGGCTGTGCGTGAGGAGAGTGCGAGGGCTGTGCGTGGGGAGGAGAGTGCGAGGGCTGTGCGTGGGGAGGAGAGTGTGAGGGCTGTGTGTGGGAAGGAGAGTGCGAGGGCTGTGCGTGGGGAGGAGAGCGAGAGGGCTGTGCGTGAGGAGGAGAGTGTGAGGGCTGTGCGTGAGGAGAGTGTGAAGGCTGTGCGTGAGGAGAGTGTGAGGGCTGTGCGTGAGGAGGAGAGTGCGAGGGCTGTGCGTGGGAAGGAGAGTGTGAGGGCTGTGTGTGGGAAGGAGAGTGTGAGGGTTGTGTGTGGGAAGGAGAGTGTGAGGGCTGTGTATGGGAAGGAGAGTGCGAGGGCTGTGCGTGGGGAGGAGTGCGCGAGGGCTGTGTGTGGGGAGGGTGAGGCAGGTTGGTGTATTGTGGTGGTGGAAGGTTTGGGGCGCAAGAGAAAGGGGATATAAATGTGGAGTATGTTGAGTAAAGGGTGAGTATGGTGTCTGAGGGTAGATTTGCATTGTAAGAAAGAGGGTGGGCGAATGTGTTGGGCGTGTGCTTGTGAAAAGGAAGGCGAGTGTGAATTTGTCTACGTAAGGTAGTGGATGACTGAGGTCTGAAGAGCAGGAGTGGCCCAAGATTTTAAAAAGTCCTTCAGGGGTGCCCCTGCTTAAATGAGAACCACTGATTTAGAGCTATTATAACCTACGCTGAATCTTCCCTTCTTTGAGACCAATGCGGATACTAGAACTTTGCACTAACTAAGGTGATAATACTGCAGTGATTGCAACGTTTATTATTCAAGGAGGTTACAATCAGGGTTTCTCCCAAACAAAAAGCTACTGCAAGAATTTACTATAAAGTATATATATGTCTCCAATGAGAGAATAATAAGGAGCTGCAGCTTTAAGTCTCTCACAGCCACAGAAGGATTGTAACTGTGGTGACGGGGGCTGTTATTATATTTCAAGAGTAAATGAGGCTTAGCCAGAGGTCTGGTTGCAGTGTAGTAAATGGAGGGTTTTGGCAGTATTGACAACATTATACGATTAAGTTTTTTCCTGTACAGCGCTGAATATAGAATTTTTGCAGGCATGAGTCTCTTCCCCGCAGAGCTTACAATCAATTTTTATGGTGCCTAAGGAACAAGGAGATAAAGTGACATACTGTACCCAAGGTCACAAGCAGGTGATGCTGGGATTTAAACAAGGCTCCCTTGCTCCAAACTCGTTGTTTTCATAGTAAGCGCCTTTACTCACTGAGCCACTCCTTCTCCTTGTGTTGCTGCACTGGCCAATCCGAAATTATATGCTACTGTACGAACGTCACCTGAATCACACAGGTATTTTTTTTAGGGTGGCTTGTGTTGAAAATATTTAAGGTGCTAGAGAATTTAGGCTGCGGTTTGTGTAACGCTCAAGCTTAGCTTGAATTAAACCATCATGATCCTGGGTTTGACATGCCCTTTGCAAAGTGAAAAAAGGGTTTACTAAAGATGCTGTGTATTTGTGCAGCATACCATGGATTATATGACAACAGTAAAGAGAGTGCATACATGTCACGCCTCCCTTGTTACTGACTATACCATTGTTTCATCTTTTCTCTATGTACAGTAGTAGGACACAGTATAATATTGGTAGCGTACCTTGACGTGGTTATGGGATTAACCATATTTTGGGCAAAAGATTGAACTAAATGGATCACACTTATTAGAAGAAAATATATAAATTAACTTAATAATTTGTCATACTAGATGTGCGTTTGGGGCAGGTTGAATATTTGAAGTAGCACTCCAGTTGATACTGTTCAGTATATAAATATAATAACCCGAGGATTTTGGTTTTTCAGCTCTCTAAGATTGTTTATTTTGAATGATAGGTTACTAGCTGCGAGTACCCGGAGTTGCTAGTGGACTCCCTCTCGCATCATTTCATTGCCAAGTCGATTGCTCTGATCTCGATGAGGTGTGGGCATGGCTAGTTCAATGAGATTCCAGTCTCTGATGTGATGGGAACATGTCATTTGTGATGTCATCAGTTACAGTACATCATTGCCGATGTCATTTGTGATATCCTGCAAGATGACATCAGCAAAGCATGGGGAGGGGAGTTAAGGATGTGTCACCTTAACTATGACATTTCCAGACTTTTGAAGGGTTTGTTTACAAACCTTAACTACATTTTAACATTTTTTTCCCATTGAATATATATGTACAGGCATACCCCGCATTAACGTACACAATGGGTCCAGAGCATGTATGTAAAGCGAAAATGTACTTAAAGTGAAGCACCTTTTCCCCACTTATCGATGCATGTTCTGTACTGCAATTGTCATATGTGTGCATAACTGATGTAAATAACGCATGTGTAACAGGCTCTATAGTCTCCCCGCTTGCGCACAGCTTCGGTACAGGTAGGGATCTGGTATTGCTGTTCAGGACGTGCTGACAGGCGCATGCGCGAGCTGCCGTTTGCCTAATGGGCGATATGTCCTTACTCGCGAGTGTACTTAAAGTGAGTGTCCTTAAACTGGGGTATGCCTGCATCTGTCTGTGTGTATGGTGTGTCTGTGTACAAGTATATATATGTATGGTAATACAAGAGCTTGTGTGTGTGTTTGTGTCTGCCTGTCAGAGCCATAGCTCCAAGACCAAGAAACCTAAAACAGTGTTACATATAATATATACACAATCCTGACAAATATGGTTAACATCAGTGCAGTTTTTAAAGGTTGAGTCCACCATCTTGATTCAAAATGGCATCCATTTTTATCTAAAAATAAACAAAAACCTGCTCCTTCATCTCAGCAACCATCACGCAAAATGTGGTTATGGTCTCTAAAGAGGTGACCAAAAACATTCCAAAATACATATTAGATTTCATGATGCACTTTAATTCGATGACATAAAAGCTATTTTTACTGTGCACTATATACAAATTCTCTCATCTAATTAACTGATTTTATTAAGCCAATGCTAGCTTAATACAAGGGCGAAGGTAATCGGTCTGTAGAGCAATTTATTATTCTGTTCAATGTGTGTACGGAGCAGTGTGTTTGAATCCTCTGCACAATGAGATATCTCACAGACATATATTTTAGATCAATATTGTATATTAGATACGGAACCTTACTTCAGGCACATCAGCAGCCAATATGTGTGAGCACGGCCGAATTAAGGCACTGGTGGGCCGGCCAAAAGGGACACCAAAAACAACAGAGGCCAGCGAGTTCTCATCCCGCCGTGTGGTTCCCCGTCACGTAGAAGAGAGAGCATGATATGACACACGCACAACACACACACACACACAGGACACTCAGCTTGGCCACCAACATCCAGGACACGTTTTTACATGTCCCGCGGTGGGAGCTCACAAATGGTGTCGGCGGTAGTCCGGCACTCTTCCATCTCCGCTTCCCCTCTGAGCTGCATCATCCTCGGCCTCTTGGACATGCTCAGTGTGGACATGCTCAATGTGGACATGCTCAGCGTGGACATGCTCAGCGTGGACATGCTCAGCGTGGACATGCTCAGCGTGGACATGCTCAGCGTGGACATGCTCAGTGTGGACATGCTCAGTGTGGACATGCTCAGCGTGGACATGCTCAGCGTGGACATGCTCAGTGTGGACATGCTCAGCTCAGCATGTTCAAGAGGCTGAGGATGATGCAGCTCGGAGGGGAAGCGGAGATGGAAGAGTGCACCTTCAGCAACCCCTACCCGGACTACCGTCGCTGACATTTGTGAGCGAACGCGCACACACACACGCACACACGCGGGACACTCAGTTTGTCCGCCAGCAGACACACACACACACACGGTGACGGCTACCACCAGGCAAGGTGCCCAGCGACTGGGGAAAGTGAGGACATTTAAAGAAGGCGGCGAGGCGAGCTGTAGCGATGGGGCCGACTCAGAGGTGACCTGCGGCGGTGAGTAAGGGAGCCAAATTTTGTGTCTGCCCGGGGCGCAATAAAGTCTCGGTCCATCAAAGTATAAAATAGTGGGGCCCCTTGCTTACACTTGCCGTTAAGAAAAAGGGGGTGGGGTGGAGTTATGGATCTGGGGGTTAGGCATGGTCCTGGTGGAGGAAGATGGTATGGGCCCAGGGGGCAAAGAAGGACACAACAGAGGGGGGGAGGGAGAGTTTATTGTACCTACCTGCAGCATTGGAGGATGGAGGGCACCTGCTAGAGGTTTTTGGAGGGGCCAGCTGAGGTGCCTTTCAGAGGGAGCCCGATGGAGGGAGCGGGATGAGATGAATGTCAGAGGGGGCATCCTTTCCACTGGCCTCCAGCAGGCCCCCTCTGACATTCATCTCATCCCGCTCCCTCCATCGGGCCCCCTCTGAAAGGCACCTCAGCTGACACCCTCCAGCAGGCTCCCAATGACAAGCACCCTTGCGGATCTGGCGCTTCATGTTAGGGTCGCCGGCAGAGGGGCCCAGACACCTTGACTCACCGGGCCTGGGACCGGAGTCTTCGCTGTCCACCGTTATCGTCGGCACTGGATGGGCCCCTGACGGAAGTAGGTTGTCCATTGGATAAAAGATGCCATGTGTGCGAGTGGTTAATGGCATCTCTCTTTAACTATTTGGGCGCCTTATAAACATATTGCAGCTACTACGTCAACGGGTCTAGCACTTCAGGGTCCCCATGACGTAGTAGCTACTGTACATTAAAAATCTTTCTGCTCATTTTTCAAGGGGGGATCTATTAAGAAGTGGAACGGAAAAAGCGATCACATGATCAGAAGTGCCGCCGAGGCTTCGGCCCTTCTTGCACTCAAAGGGTTAAAGAAACAGAATGTCATGTGTGTTTGAGAAAACATTGGTAATGTATATAGGCATATAGAATGTAACAATCTGTTCTGATTGGACAACTGGACAATTCCCAACATACGCATTTGCACATAAACTTCCTCAACATTATACACAACACCACGGCCCATATTTACTAAGCTGTGCTATACCACAAGCCGCCTTCTGACCTTATAGGTCAATCAAGCGAATTATGGTTTTCAGAAGATGTTTTATGGTAAATAACCAAATAACCCTGGCCCCAAATGTCAGGAATAAGGCAGACAGTATTGTGTTTTTCATTTCATGATTTGTGTCCCTATTTGTATCAGACTAGAAAGCAGCGCTTTATGTTACAGGCGGGAGATTAAAAACTGTTCCAAAAATGTGAAAAATGTCAGGTTAATTGGCCATTTTTGGGGGGCTTCTTAAAGTAAACAAACTGCAATTGGGAGCTACTTTCCATTACTGAAAATCCCCCTGATCCCTTTTTACATTTTTTTCTTTTCAATTCTTTTGTATTATTGTGTGACCAAAAGGGGTCAAGTGTTTTCTGATCTTAAATATCACATTTTTGATCACTTAAAGTAAAGGAGAATAGTTGGTTAATATTGGCTGTGGAATACACGACGCAAGACCACATTGTTTTATGTGGGACAGAGAAGGAGAACTGAATACACCAGACACAGTAAGAAGACATCAACTGGAAATCTGTTATTAACGGGTGTGACGGGCAAGGGTAACCAGGCTATATAATGAAGGTTAAGCCCTCTGGTTACCCTTGGGTCACTGGCAGCTACCTAGCACTATAAGCCAGGGGCCAAGTATCATCACATGCAAAGGTTAAAGTGATCCCTGCTTTCCCACTTTACGTTCCCTTTACCCCAGGCGCATGAAACTTTGTGTGCATGTTTTAGGTGGGATATTTGGGAAAGAATGCCATTATTTTGTTTGCAGGAGTTCAGAGACCGGAAGCTACCGGTAGTACCTCAACTCTACCAGGCGAGCAGGCATGATTTGTTTGTTTTCGAGCCCCAATATCTCAGTCATTTATCCCTTACAGTCATACAGTATGTCTCCCCAAGGTCCCCCATGTATTAAAATATGTTTTATACATTTCTTATTAAGGCTCTATGCAGTCAGCCAGGGCATCTGCTTAAGGTTCCAGCAAGTCTGCATAGAGTCCGTAGTTCAAAGAGGAGACGGGATGTTGAGAGGTGTCGAGGTGCTAAGTGGACGGGGCAGGGCAGAGTACTGAGTCCGGAAAACAGAGACCCCTGCGGGGAGGGTCCTCTGGTCTGCCAGACTTAGTGCAGCCTGCCCAGTAGGTGGCAATGGATTGCCTAGGGGAAGTGGCAGGATGTCGCGTTTCCCATTGGTTAGTTCATATGTCCCGCCCACGGGGCAATCCGAGCTGGCTTGGCACTCCCCTCCTCTGACGTCAGCCAAGAGACGAGCCCCTGTTTCTATTGGCTAGTGGGATAGGCTTCCCACGCTCTGATTGGTCGCTCCTCCTACTTCCACGCTAAGGATAGCTTAGCGGAGTGTATGTAAGGAGACGGCCGAAGCAGAGAACCAGACCATCCAGTGACTTGTGTCGATGAAGCTAAGGCGGGCTTTTCAAGGTTGCTCTGTTGCGAATGACAGAGCAACCGGCTTCGTTTTGAAGCTAGGGGAGTCTGCCTCGCAGAGACTGTCAGACGCGAGGACTAAGTTCTGAGAATTGAACGTAGCGGTCGCGTCTGGGAACTGAAGCCGAAAAGGAGGACATGGAAAACTGGGTGTACATCTCGGTCAGGGTAAGCTCATCCAAGCGGGCGCCCTGCACCTAGGAAATCCTAGATTTTTCCCCCCAGACAGTATATTTGTAACGGTTTCTTGTGTAATTCTTCTTGTACGAGGGTTTACCAAAATAAACACAATTTGTTTTTACTACCTTGTTTTGCCTAATGTATGATCCAAGTAATATATAAATGGTGTTAAAAGTCCCTGGGGTTTAGAGGTTGCCGGCAGGAAAGGGACTGAAAAGTTCCCGGCGCACTTCATTAAGATCAAAGCTTCCACCACCAGCCTGCCCGAATGCCAGCCTCCTGAGAAAGGTAACCAAGTCCCCTGAGCACCTGTACATACAATGTAAATAATTACACTTAGCTGTGACCCTCCTTTGGGATCTGGGCAAGGAGGTACATACTGTATAGATTTATGCCTGTTCAGACCGCGGGAGTTTATTGATGCCTAAAAAATATATCACACTGTGCGTCCCGGTCTTTTTTCTAACTACTGTTCTTTACACGTTTTCATGTTCCAATGACTTTCCTAGTGTTTAATGCAGCAGCTGTTACTTTTGGTGACACATGTATGTCTCCCAATAAATACAAATGTACAAAATACTGGACTGCTTGTGGGTATGCGCGATCGACACTTGCCAGTTGCTAGTATGCCATTCGCGCATGCGCCGTCAGCAAGTGCTGATCCCACATGCGCACGAGCAGCCGGCAAGCGCTCTTCGTGTATGCGTGACATTTGCCCCGGTTTTTTCAGGACAAATATGGTCACCCAACCTATTAATCTACTAGGCCCAGCATTGGAAAATACTCATTTTCCAGGGGCTAAATCGGGCAGAACACTCCACTGGTTTGACATTAACAGAAGCCCCCCTCGCCGTGCAGCCCCCTCACTTCTGTTTCTATCAGCGGTCGCGGTCACGTGAGCACCGCTGATGTCAGATGACAGCAAATGCCGGAGCCGTCGGACCTCGGAAACGGTTAAGCGCCAGCAGTATAAATTAAGAGACTTGTTCAGCCTAACTCTTACATGTCCGCCTTACCCCAACTCTGACGTGCCTGTGTAACACTTACCCTAACCCTTACATGCCTGCCTTCCCAAACTCTGACGTGCCTGTGTAACACTTACCCTAACCCTTACATGTCCGCCTTCCCCAACTCTGACGTGCCTGTGTAACACTTACCCTAACCCTTACATGTCCGCCTTCCCCAACTCTGACGTGCCCGTGTAAACACTTACCCTAACCCTTACATGCCCGCCTTCCCCAACTCTGACGTGCCCGTGTAAACACTTACTCTAACTCTAACCTGCACGGCTTGAGTCCTAATTATCTAGGGCAAAATCATGGCTAGCTAAATAAGGGAGAGGGTGTTATAGAGCGGTTTATATATAGATACTTGATCGCAGCGTCACTTAATCCGGACACGGGATAGGAACGCAGAACGCAATCTTCCCTGAAAAACTACCACCAAAAAGGGCGTGACGTAAACACAATGTCACGGTGCCCCTGCAGTGCCACACACCATGACGTAGTGCATGGGTGGCCAGCTTCAGTCCTCAAGGGCCACCAACAGGCCAGGTATTGGGGATATCCCTGATTCAGCGCAGGTGGCTCTGTCAGATGGAGCCACCTGTGCTGAAGCAGGGATAGCCCTAAAACCCAACCTGTTGGTGGCCCTTGAAGACTGGCGTTGGCCACCCCTGATGCAGTGGCTACGTGCTTAGGCACCCAAATGGTTAATTTTGCAAATGCAAAAAACTATCCTTTTCTTGGGATGATAAAATTATAAAGGAAAGACTAAACCTAAATATGACATCATTGACTGATGGTATCACATCGTACATGCATCACTGCTGGTGTCCTGCGCCAACATATTGAGATATACAAGTGCTGACATCTCTTCACAACCACTAATTATCTGCTGGATAGCGACAATAATGAAATATCTACCATTAAATATGATTTGCCAAAAAGTAAGCTTACATGCGGATGCGGTCTCCAGTCATTGAAGTTACGAGTTTGGAAAAAGACATACTGCAAGTCCATCACATTAACATATGTTACATTTAGTCCACTGAGATCCCCATCCTACATTTGTATTTATGTTGATCCTGAGGAAGGAAACAGTACAAACTCATGTGCAAACCAATATTTGACACTTTTTTTTTGTTAACCCTGTCTGTCACAGGGGCGTAATTAAACCATGTGCACCAATACAGTACATGGCCCATCTCGCAGTGAAGGTTGTTAGGAGAATAAGTCAACCCATATATTAAAAAAAAAAGTTTCGTAAAAAAATCCTAAATAAGCCTTTTGAACGTGAGGGTCAACGATCAATGCCGCCTTAACCCTTTGTCTGCAAGTGAGCATGGGGTCTGACATCTGAGCAATCATACTGTACCAGCCCCCACCCCCCCTCTCTACACTCAGTACAGCTACTTTTTAAAGTGAAGTCATACCTAAGGCCTCGCTCAGACAGGCCGCGTTGCGACGTGCGTGCACTTACGGCCGCACGTCTGTTGCAATTTCTGGTTGTTTGGTGGGAGTTTTCAAACTGAAAACTCCACCGGCGGCAAAGTGCAGCGTTATCGCTGCGACATTTTGCCGCCACAACCAAAATTGAAATTTCGTGCTACTGTCACGTGACGTGAGCTGGTTCAGCCAATAAAGGCGAAGCAGCTCCGTGACGTGTGCGTTATGCCCCCCGCCCCCGCCACGACCCTAAACGCCGCGACCCAACTCCTGCAGTTTGAGCAGAGATCGCTGGGCTGCAGGAGTGCGCGGCGGAGGCGCGAACGCAAGCACGCAAACATAGCGGTCTGTCTGAGCGAGCCCTAACTGTGGTGTTACACCCCTCCAGACCCATTAAACGCCTTATTTCCGCGTCTGGGTGGGAGTAACCCTAACTTTAGCTACCCTTGTGGATACGCGCTGCAAGGTGTAACCTACCTTCAGTACGCCTGTCCTTATTTGCATTGGTATATAATTCTGTGTTTATGCAATGATCAAATCTCTCTATATCCCCATTTGATGCGGAATATGCGGGCGCTGTACAAAAAAACGCTAATAATAATCAACAATAACAATTATTATTTTTTAAAAAAAAGGTTGTAGTGGGGGGGGGGGGGGCTGCGAATAAGAAGGGGGGGGCCTGCGAATGAGATGGGGGGGGGGGCTGCGAATGAGATGGGGAGGTTGTAGTAATGGGGTGCAGGCTGCGAATAAGAAGGGGGGGCTGCGAATGAGATGGGGGGGCTGCGAATGAGATGGGGGGGCTGCGAATGAGAATGTAAACAAAGAAAAAAATAAGCTTGGTTAATATGCATGCAATGAAAGCTGCCCTGAGCTCCCCTCCCTGAGCTCCTGGTGCTAACAAGGTGCTATACCTGTTTCCTCAGAGCCTCAAAGGCTGCACTGATGGTATGCACTCTGGTTCTCTCCCTGGCATTTGCGAGCAGCCTTCTTGTCTGCTGAATGGCTTTGATCTCTGTGGAGACGCCTGCAGCCTCCCCCAGCCGTCTCAGAGGCGATGCAGAAGGGTCTGGGCTGTCGCTGTAAGTTACTTGCTCTGAGACTGACAGGTAGGGGCTCTCCGGCGCCCGCTGGCACATCACAATCCTGGGCTGCAGCCGCTGCTGCTCCGCGTAGGACTGAGCGTCAAACCCGGCTCCCATTAACCCCTTCTTGTTCTGCGAGCTGCCCCCTGCAGTTAACCCCGCCGCTGCCATGAAAGCGCCGCTCGTCAAGTCCAAGGCATCCTCCTCCTCCTCCTCCTCCTCGTCCTCCTCATCATCATCACTCCTCATGCCCAGCACCTTTGCGCCAGTGACGCTGGAGGTGGTGGCGACCCGCTCCTGCCCGGCCCCTCCCAGCACCTCGTCCACTTTGAAACTTGGAAACCCATTCACTTGCTTGATCACCACCTCCCTGCTCCTCCTCTTCAGCTTCTTGAGCCCGGCGATCTCTTTGATGCAGTGGCTTTTCCACGGCCCCTCCTGCAGCATTTGCAGGTTTTTCATTTCTCTTGGCGAGAGGGAAAAAAAAGTCTGCACAAAGTGGTTAAAAAATAAATAAATTAAAAAAATAATAATGATGATGATGATGGGTAAGCTGCTGGTGCACTTCTGCTATACTGCGCTGTGCAGCTGCAATGGGGAGCCGTGTGCTCCTTCAGCAGTCAGAATGTCATCTGAAGTCCCTGCCGCATTGCCAGCATTTTTGGTGAATGCTCGCTGAGCTCCATCTGTGTTTGTTTAGCCTCAGCTTACACAGAAGCCCCTGTTAGTGAGATCAGTCAGCGAGCCGCCTGTTACAAGGAGACTGCCTCACACAGCCAAAAAAGACTTTCCAGCCTCTAACCACCACACAGATGATCTCTTTTTTTTTTTTTTTTTTTTTTTTAAAGAAACAGGAAGCTTTTTCTTCTCTCTCTTTCTCCCAAAACAGCTGTACTGCCAATCTCCTTTGTTCTATGGTGTGTGTGTGTGTGTGTGTGTGTGTGTGTGTGTGTGTGTGTGTGTGTGTGTGTGTGTGTGTGTGTGTGTGTGTGTGTGTGTGTGTGTGTGTGTGTGTGTGTGTGTGTGTGTGTGTGTGTGTGTGTGTGTGTGTGTGTGTGTTACTGTACAGTACGTGTCGCTGGATATTGTTGTCCCCCCCCAAAATAATTCTGCAGCTTTCAAACTTGTCGGCGGTAAAAAAAATTTTTTAAAAAATAACCCAGCAGGGGTTAATGTTCAATATAATCATGCAGTTTCCTTCGGAGTCCCCGCTGGCGCTGAGCGCGCTCATGTTTGGAGAGCGCTCCAAGCATGAGCGCCGGGTGTCGTCCGATTTACGCAAGTGCGGGAAGGGGGTGGGGGGGCATTGCGGCCCGGCTGAGCGCGCGGGGAAGTATTGTTTTTTGTTTTGGTAAGGGCCGAACACGGGTCAGCGTGTGTGCTCGCACGCGAGCGCCGCGCACACCGCATGAGCGGGAACTTACATACTTATATATGTAAGTTAACGCGGCAAGCGCCGCCCGCTCAGCGCAGGCGGGGACGCAGCCTGATGTAGCGATGGCCACCAAAACCGCTGCAGGGTTATTGCAATGCTAAGGTCATGCTGGGCAACTGTTGCTATATACATTATGTGGGGCATTCCCTCTGAGGGCTGGATCCACAGAGCTCTGTAAAATCAGGGCTCGTAAAGTTACGTTACCCAGATCAGTAACGGCCATTAGTTTCCCTGAGGTTAACGTATATCAACAAGCTAATTAAATTGTAAAAACTAAATTCCCGTTATTAATATAACCCAACGTTGCGTTAACGTTCAATAACAACATGACGCTAAGTATGTTTTATCTTTACTCCCATCCATACCCTTCAAAAACCTCCCATTCAACAAGTATTCACGTTGGGTCAGTATTCATTCAGGTATCAGCTGCACCAGTTCCTGCATTAAAGGTTTTTTAAGTGGGACACCAGCTCAAAAACAAATAGAAGCTCTGAAAAGTTACCTGGAAAAGTCTCATCAAGGTGAGGTCTTGAGTATATCTGTAATTTCAGTGTGTTGGTGCTGTGTCATCTGGAGCGGTATATAAAATATATCAATAAACAAAATGGCCAAAAATGTTTTGTAATTTATAATGTAATAAATTGTTGGGCAGACACCCCCCCCCCCCCCCCCCCCTGCATATGCCACTTTACCAGAAGTGACAGCTAAAATTCCATATTTAAAATAAATATATAACATACAAGAATTACTAAAAAGAAAAAAAATCCTATTTGTACATACGGTAAGTATAACCCCCTGTGTGATAAGCTCACACACTCACACAGCCCCCTGGCAGGTTCCTCTCCAATGTGCTCTGGACATGTGACTGTGATGGACAGGAGAGCAGCCAATTAGAACGGCTTTTGAAAAGGAGGGACTATGAGGGAGAGGAGGCTTTAAAAAGGAGGGCAGCCATGTTTGATTAGATCTGTTCTAACATGAGTGCTATCAAGTTCGGTCGAGGTCTGCAGAGAGTGCACGTGGCATCAGGAGCAGAGAGCTGCAGTTCCAGACGTGGACAAGAGATCAAACGTCACTAGAGGGGACCCTCAACTGTTATAAAAGCACAGTGATACCGAAGCACCCTATTCAAAGAACAGGCCTGCAACAAGTTCAGTACACAACAAGCTACCACGGTGTCCGGCACCATCACAAGCCAACGTACACTGGATTGTATGGCTTCTACACCACTGACACTGACTCACACCCGCGCAGTGTTATAGGGGTTTGTGTAGTAACTTGTATATTGTGTGTAATGATTCTCATCTGTTATCTGAGGATCACAAGGTAACAGTAAGGTATAAGTAAACTAGTGTCACCCATTCTGTGTCTGTGTTATTCCTGCCATCTGACCATAGGTCACGTGTGGCAGAGTAAGTCATTAACGGAGACTCAGGCCCCAGTCTAACTCACCATGAGCGTGGCCATATTAAGTGATTGGTGCGCGTGGGACAGCCTAGAAGGTGATAAGACGCTACTTTTAATGGTCCCAGATACAACTGAGGATGCGAGTATCAATGAAGCACTTGGTGCAAACCCCCGAGGGGACGGGCCCAAATTCAGGGGGAAATGTTATGCGCACCGCGTGATGTCACGGACACGGCGCCGGCCCCGATCAGCTTCGGCAGCAGCTCTGCATTTTTTACATTTCAGATTGGTGATGGGTCACAGGTGGTGAGTACTCCAGGGGTATTTAAGGGCGTACACAAGGGTACAAGCATTACACGGGTGGCAAACATCTGATGAAGGGGCTGTGTCCCTGAAACATTATTTTGTCTGCTATAATCATGGAGTAAAGTCTTCAAGAATTCAAACAAGTTTAAGTGAACACAGGTTGCCCTCCCATTGGTCTTTGGACACACGTTGCTTACCACAGATATAACTGTCTGAGATGTGCATAGAGGTTGAGAAGGTGAGTTCTGGGGTGACTACGGTGGTATGTATTTATTGTATTTTTTTTTTTTTAATGTAATGCCAACAAAGTAAGTAGAACATACAAAAATAAAAAATAAAGACAAATAGAAAATAGAATGCAGGGAAATATTATAGAATAAGTGCATGAAACATAAGAACAGACAGGGGAATCCCTGCCCCAGGGAGCTTATAGAGACAGCAGAGGAAGGAGATACAGGCATAACCCGCATTAACGTACGCAATGGGACCGGAGCATGTATGTAAAGCGAAAATGTACTTAAAGTGAAGCACTACCTTTTTCCCACTTATCGATGCATGTACTGTACTGCAATCGTCATATAAATCGTGATGTAAATAACACATGTGTAGCAGGCTCTATAGTCTCCCCGCTTGTGCACAGCTTCGGTACAGGTAGGGAGCCGGTATTGCTGTTCAGAACGTGCTGACAGGCGCATGCGCGAGCTGCTGTTTGCCTATTGGGTGATATGTCCTTACTCGCGAGTGTACTTAAAGTGAGTGTCCTTAAACCGGGGTATGCCTGTAGAAAAATGCCTGGCCAACATGGGTGGTAATTGCCTCTTTGGGTGTGGGGAGAATAATATTTAAATGCTTCATTTATATGGTTTTGTTTTCAGATTTGATTTAAAGGTGGTGAGATATGGATCTTGGCGTGTGAGGGAGTTCTACCAGTAGAGAGCAGTGAAGGAAAGAAATTGGAGAGCCAGTGACAGCTCTGTGGGCCTTATCTCAATGTGCTGTATCTTTCTTGTCCTAGGCTTATCTGCATAACCTGTTTAGTGCCGCAGGCAAAAGCAGCTCCACCTAACAAAATGGATAGGAAGCTAAAAGTGACATGGCAACTGGATGCTCATTTGCATGTCACTTCCCAGAATCCTCGTCTGCAACTTGACAATGGTAGGTCTCAACTCACCCCTCCCTTGAACTTCAAGACCCCAACCAACAAACCACACTAACAACTTAGTTGGGGTTAAATGGCCACAGAATTCATTAATAACCACCACCATAATAGTGACGTAGTCAGATTGCACCACCCATAGATTGTTCACCACCGATACTGTCATAACCCACTAGCCGTACCGGCCAAGCAGGACATACCACTTGACTACACAGCCACACTGGAAGGACATCAACAGATCGTCCGCCTTAGCCACGGTCTTGGAACACCTTCCCCACAGCAGTATCCGAACTTCTGAGAAGATCCATCTCTTCGGGTGCAATCTGTCCACTAACGCCATTGCATGCGATGACAAAGAAAGATAACTGTAAACCCACTTTACATCATTTTTATGTAACTTTTCTCTTATTTACCTCAGACTAATATCTACTGCTGAGCCGGGTGCCTGAGTCCTCCTTCTATATTCCTTTCCCCCACACATGGCCATAGGTCAGACAATGGGATGCAGACTGCAGTAATGTTTATAATGTACAGTAATGTTATAACCCAAGGGTGTTTATAATGTAGGCACCAATATAACAATATGATCCTCAAACGTGAGGATCATTCAATACATACAGAATGTGATTAGATATAACCACTTCACACAAGGTGCTGCACAGGTTTATGTGTTCAGGTCCTTGTACCAGGCCTCCCAATCCTGGGTAATCAGTCCATGCTGTGTGATACTGGTATATCGTTGGAGCTCATGTATAAAAATGTAAGTCGCAGGCCTGTGCTTCACAAAGACATGTAGTGTGGTACCACTTTCCTGTGTCGCCGTGGGGGATCCCCTCCATCAGCCGGCTGTCTCCTGCTCTGCTGCTCTGCAGCTGGGCTCACTCAATGATCATCTCTCCTGCTCCCACATGGGACACATCCAGGTCCCTCTATGCAGAAGGCTCTGGACACAGCCTCACTTCCTCAGCTCCATGCAGCTCTGAACCATCATGGTTGCCCCCAGCACTTAAGGCTCACTCCCACTCTTAGCCCCCCTCCTTCACCAGCCTCCTTTTTGGCTTAACATAGTCATAGGTCTCTGGAGAGGAACCTGCTAGGAGGCAGTGTTCTGTTGTTGCTGGGCAGAAACCGGGGTTACATTTATATTAACTGGCAGGAACTTCGGCATTTCTTTTATACCCCTTTGGAAAACCCCTGTGCTCGCCTCCCTTTTGCTCTGCTCGAGCTCAAGCTTAACTCCGTTCTACCCTCACCAGTTCATAGTCGGGACTCAACCCCTCCCCTTCCCCATCATGCCTCCCTTCCCCGAGGAGTCCAGGGGGTTGCTTAACCACTGTGTGACATGGGAATATGGTGTGGGCACCTGTAAACACACAGTGAAGATTTTCCCCACTCTTTTACTCACCATAACCTGATCTGCAAATAACAAAAACAAATTATTACAATATATTTGGTTAGGGACTGATAAATCCTTTGTATTGTTGCCCCTATACAACACTTTATTTACCAGCAGTATAGTACGGCCATATATATATATATATATATATATATATATATATATATATATATATATATATATATATGTAACACCTTTACCCCCCCCCCATGGAGATTTGGTAGCTACAGGGTGGCATGTGGTGCATACCTGTTGTTCACAGGAGGTATGTGTATCCGCTGGTGGTACTGGGGAGTGGAAACAGGTCAGGCTTCAGCTTCTGGTCCAATAGTGCAGCGCCTCCATCCTATGAGGCACCATCTTTCCCCCTTGAATGACTCCAGGCTCAGACAGGGTACAATCAATCAGGGTACAATCAACGGGTCTTTATTGTAGTACATACCACATGCCTCCATGCTCTCTCCTGATCCCTGAGCAGACCCAAAGGGCTTGAGACCCCTCCTTAGCTTCCTTACCCCCTTATGGGGCAAGGGGGATGTGCTCCCACTCCATTGAGGGAGGGAAGGGAAGGGAAGACAGACACAATTTGGTGGAGTGTCAGCTTTTATACCCGGGGGAGGGGCTTCTAACCCTTCCCCACAACAGGGCAGGTCCATGTACTGACAGACATCACACCATCTACATGTGACCCAGTCAGTAACCTCCCCAGGCATGACACTCCAACTTGCCTGCACCTGGACATGGTAACATTGTAGCTATCCAGGCTGCAACTGCAAGCTAGGCCCTGTTAGGCAGTTTAACACCAACACTGCCCGTTCCTATCAGGACTTATAGTGTTGAGGCTAATGGAAAGGCTATAGCCAGGGGAACTAGGCTACATCTTTCCTCTGGTGAAAAACTCCTCACGACCACGCATGAGGAGCATAATTTATGCACCACCAATAAATTGGGCCGGCCCACAGAATTACAAAACAACAGAACAATAAAAATGCAACCATAACAAATGCATAACTGATAATACATAAGGATAACTGGCCTTTCCTGGCCAGGACGACCCTTCACCCTGTGCAGTACATCCCCTGCTCTATTACCTCCCTAATCAATATGCAGTACCGCCCTTACTGTAATAATAGTAATGGTCAGGATCAGGCTTGTAGACAAGCTTGCCCTCCTTGTCTGGTACTGTCACCGAGTAGCATCTCTTTTTGCCATACTCGCTGACATACTCCACCCTATCTAGGTGAATGTTGCGTTCCACCTGTTGCATCCCACCTGCCAGACCTTAACCAGGTACCCAGCATGACCTTCCCTGCAAATGGCTGAAGTGTTGTATTTCAGAGCCATATATTCTAGGACAGCTGCCCGTACCCACTCATCTCTATGGGCCTCAACTGTCCTCGTTATCTCTTCTGAAAGATAAGGATAATCATAACCAGGAAACACAAAAGTTTTGAACAGGAGCAAATCCAATTAATTATCAAAGGTGATCAGTTCATGCCAGAACACAATACATTCTGGTATGAGGGCGACTATTATCTCCAAATTCAGGGAACCGCCATGGGTACCAGGTTTGCGCCAATTATGTCAACCTTTTCATGGGTTGGTGGGAAGACCACCACATCTGGTCGAACAACATCTATGGTGCGAACGTGATACTCTGGAAATTATACATCGATGATGTGATTATCGTTTGGCGGGACCCTGAAGGTGAACTTGAATATTTCTTACCAGAAATCAATAAAAATGAATGTAATCTGAAGTTCACCCATAAATACAGCAAAAATCAAATAGAGTTCCTTGATATAGAGATTAGAATTGAGAATTACAAAATACTTACCCAAAACGTCTTAAAGAGGTCAGTTGTAATAACTTTTTAATGGCAACTAGTAGCCATAACTAACAATGGCTCAACAATATCCCGCATGGGTAGTGCAAGTGGTTAGACCTTAATTGAGTTATTGCCTGCTTGAGCTGCTTTTAATGATTGCCAATGCTTGCAACATTTCAAGTCCAGTTTTTTCCCAGGCCTTCTCTAACTTGTCGCGGTGTGCGTCAATGTCGGCTTCATATTCTTTGCGGGCCTTTTGTGCAAGTGTAACTGTACGCTTAGGCCTTGAGCCTTCCTGAATCGGTTGCGGTTGTGTAGCAGTCTCAGTGTCTGATTTGTCACTCTCATGCGTGGTGTCTGGTGAAGGTCTGCATTCTGCCATGCTGCAGGTGTATGTAGGCCTTTAGCCAGTGCGTGTGGCGTGCGGTCTGTTACCTGTGTCAGCGATTGGACGACTGTCTTGGATGGTGTAGGTCGGTCTCCTGCAGAGGTCAACGTAGCGAAAGCGGTACTTACAGTTGTCCATGGTTCTGACCTGTATCCTGCCGGATGTACAGTGGCGTGGCCATTGGTAGCCCTAGCAGTGGGGACGTAGCGCATGGGGTAGGTGTGATGGCTGTACTTCACTGTGTAGCTGTGCAGAGATGCAAACTCTGACAGGATAGGAGAGTGACAGTGCGGTGTATAATGCACGGATCTGTGAAGCTTTGCTGCAGCTTCTGTGTCTGTGAAACTGTTTTTAAATCTGCAAGCTCTTTATAGCTGTGTAGAGCTATTTTCTCTGTATAGCTGTCTCAGCTTGTCTCCTGTACACTGTAGTTGATTTTTACTGTTCTGGCCCAAGCACACCCTGATAGATGAGTAGGAACAGACAGGTTAACTTAATCCCATATATCAAGCAAGGGAACCTTCTTACTTGCTGAAGTGTTTATTTGGGGCAACAACATACAAATAAAAAGGGGGGAAAGTACTGAGGGAACACTGGGACATGGGAGCAATGGTGGGGAAGGGGAGCTATCAGGGAAGTGGGATAAATGCAAGATTTAGGGATAGGTAAAAATCAGTCACTTTACCAGGATAGTGTTACGCCGGTGTTGCCCGCAGACCAGACCCGTCCCCTGAGCTGAAGGGGGAAGTGGTAATACACACACCCGCAGCAAAGGGAGCGTGTCCGGAGTGTGGTATAAAGTGTTGCCAGGCCAGGTGTAGTAATGTGGACATTACTTGCCGGTACCAGTTGTAGAGATAGAGTGAAGAATGCCTTGCCGTGGTCAAGGAGTGGAGAGCGGAGATAGGTTGTAGTCCAAGCCGAGTTCGAGGGGTATCTGAGTGAGCGTTGTCCAAGGGGTGCTGAGATCGAGAGCCAGAGGGGGTAGTCATACGAGCCGTGTCAGAACCTGTGAAAACACTAAGAGAATCCTGAAGTACTTCCATGCAGAGACTATGTTGAGCAAAGACTGAGAGCAGAGAGGAGCTAGATAAAGCAGGAAGGTCGAATTAGGAACGGAGGCGGGACAGGAAGAGCTACAGTGAGACACTGCAGATTGCTCCAGGTATAAAAGGCCAGGTGAGACTTGTTGGTAACCTGAGTATGCCCGTGCGGCTTGCGGGGGCGGAGCCTGAGGTCCGGGGGACAGGAAGAAGAGTGTGCAGAATGAGCGCGCTCCGTAACGCGTGTACGCGCCAGTGGATGGTGCAGGTGTGCGCGCAGGAGGTCGTGGGCGCGCCCGGCGCTGAGCAGAGGAATCGTTGAGGGGAGTGATCCCGCGACGGCAGCAGGGGCGGGGAGCCATGGAGGCCGGTAAGGCAGGATTGTTTTGTGTGTCCAGGGACTCCCTGAGGGGAGAGAGTGCTCTGTGTGGGGAGCGCGGAGAACGCCGATTCCTGACAGTACCCCCCTCTTCAGGAACGGCCTCAGGACGGTCCATGAACAGTTTCTCTGGAAACTTTTTCCAGAAGGACTTAAGAAGGGCCCGGGCATGAATGTCCTTTAAAGGTACCCAGGATCTCTCTTCAGGGCCAAAGCCCTTCCACTGCACCAAGAACTGGAGCTGGCCCCATGATAGGCGAGAATCCAAAAGAGAGTGAACTTCGTATTCCTCGTTATTTTGGACAGTAATGGGGTCTGGTTTACGAGTCTGATCCGGAAAGAAGTGACTGGTGATGAATGGTTTTAAGAGAGACACATGAAAGACATTGGGAATCTTCATACTGTGTGGTAGTTGGAGCCGGAATGCCACAGGATTGATTTGTTCACAAATAGGGAAGGGACCCAGGAACTTAGGTGCCAATTTTGGAGATGGTACCTTGAGGTAGATATTCTTAGAGGAGAGCCATACCAAATCCCCTGGCTTGTAATTTGGCGCCGAACGACGACGACGATCGGCCTGTAGTTTCGATCCGCGGGAGGAGTCGAGAAGGGTAGACTGAATCCTAGACCATGCGGTTTGGAGGAAAGAAATGCGTTCATCTACGGCTGGAACTCCAGAACGGATGTTGAGATGGGTAGACAGGGAGGGTGGAACCCATAATTTATAAAGAAGGGCGACTCCTGGGTGGCTTTGTTTTTTGCAGAATTTACAGCGTACTCTGCCCAAGGAAGGAGTTGAGCCCAATCATCCTGGGAATCGGATATGAAACATCTCAGGTATTTCTCCAGGGATTGATTCTCTCTGTTTGTCCATTGGACTGTGGATGATAGGCAGAAGAGAAAGAAGAAGAGATGCCCAATCTCTTGGTGAAAGTTCTCCAAAATTTGGATACAAATTGAGAACCTCTGTCAGAAACAATGGACGAAGTAATCCCATGAATCCGGAAAATCTGCTCCGTAAAGATATCAGCAAGGGCGGGGGATGTGGGTAATCCCTTAAGTGGAATAAAATGGGACATCTTCGAGAACCTGTCCACGACCACCAAGATAGTGTTCATTCCTCTGGACCTGGGCAACACCACGATGAAGTCCATTGAAATGTGGGACCAGGGGCGGTCGGTAACTGGAAGAGGTAACAGAAAACCCTGAGGCTTTCGACGGAGAGTCGTGCTTTGAGCGCACGTGGGGCAGGCGCGAGTAAACTCCAGAATATCTTGAGACATCCTTGGCCACCAGAAATTCCGACGAATGAGATCAGTAGTCTTCTTAAAACCTGGATGACCTGCAGATTTAGAGGAGTGACCCCAAGACAGGACCTCTGGAACAAATTTGGAAGGTGCGAAGAGTTTGTTGTCGGGAACGACCAAGTCCTTGGGAATGCGTCTCTGGGAGTGCAAAATCTTGTCAAGATTCTGGAAAGAAGATGTGGCGAGAATCCTCTCTTGTGGAAGGATGGTCTCCAAAGGTTCCTCTGGTCTCTCTTCAGAAGAGAGCGTGTGTCTGCCTTTACGTTCTTGGTCCCGGGGATATAGGAAAGGTGAAAATCGAATCGAGAAAAAAAAGAGCCCAACAAGCCTGTCGTGGACCAAGGCGTCGAGCATTTTCTATATAAAGAAGGTTCTTGTGGTCCATGAGAATAGTAAACGGCTCTTTCGACCCCTCCAGCAGGTGTCTCCACTCTTGAAGAGCCATCTTCACGGCTAGAAGTTCCCTGTTACCCATGTCATAGTTCCTCTCGGCAGATGAGAATTTCTTGGAAAAATATGCACAGGGATGTAACTTATCTTGAGGCGTGGGTCTCTGAGAAAGAACGGCTCCAGTGCCGCAATCAGAAGCGTCGACCTCCAGGACGAAGGGAAGTTCCATGTTGGGATGATGGAGAATAGGTGAGGATATAAAAGCTTCCTTGAGTGTCTCGAAGGCGGAGATGGCCTCAGATGACCAAGCAGAAGGATCAGCTCCTTTTTTAGTGAGCGCAGTGAGAGGTACCACAATGGTAGAAAAACTCTGTATAAACTTACGATAGTAATTAGCGAACCCTAAAAAACGTTGTATGGCCTTGAGAGAATTGGGTCTTGGCCATTCAGTAACTGCTTGAAGTTTACCAGAAATCATCATAAAACCTTCATCGGAAATGATCCCAGGAACGGAGTAGAGGTCTGATGAAAGGTGCACTTCTCCAGTTTGGCGTACAAATGGTGTTCATGGAGACGGGAAAGGACGTAGGAGGTGTGGCGTATATGGTCCTGGAGATTTTTGGAAAAAATCAGGATATCATCCAAGTATACTATAACAAAAATATTGAGTACCTTATGAAAGACGTCGTTGATGAAATCCTAGAAGACAGCGGGAGCATTACATAAGCTGAAGGGCATTACAAGATACTCGTAGTGTCCGCTACGTGTGTTGAAGGCGTCTTCCATTCATCCCCCTTCCTGATGCGCACCAGGTTATAGGCACCACGTAGATCCAACTTGGAAAAAATCTTGGCCCCCTGTAATTTATCGAACAGTTCGGTAATAAGGGAAAGGGGGTAACGATTTTTAATAGTTATGCGGTTCAAACCCCTTTAATCGATGCAAGGCCTCAATGACCCGTCCTTTTTCTTGACGAAGAAAAACCCAGCCCCTGCTGGGGAATTGGAGTGACGAATAAAGCCTTTCTTGAGATTCGTTCATGGGGACGGGTGTAGGAGAAGGCACTGCTGATGGCACAGGGACATCAGGGGCACATTTAGTCCGGTCAGCGATATCTTGTACCGTACGTTGGAGTAGTTCCATACACCGACTATTCAGGTCAAGCTGTTTCTCCATTTGTTTAAACATGTCAGAGTGCAAGCGTAGAAGTTGACCCACCTCAGCAGGGTCCATGTTTGTGGGGTTGAGCATACTGTAACGAGTGCTCACCACAAACAGGACGGGACCGCGAGGCTGGGGTGGGAATGTCAGAATACACCGACCTACAACCGCGTAACCGATTCCAGATTGCAGAGTCGTAGTTCTGTAGCTGGGTCAGGACAGGAGATGTTAGAATGGTTGTGATACTCGCTGTGGTCAGGGGTTGTAGAAGTCGGATGGTCATGGTACTCAGCGTGGTCTAGGATTGGAGAAGTCGTATGGTTGTTTTGTGTAGCCGGGGTCCAGAAGTAGAGAAGGTGGGAGTCCAAATGCGAGCCGAGGTCAGGGTCAGAGAAGGCAGCGGTCTGGGTACAAGCTGAGGTCAAAGTTAGAGAAATCAAGACAGAATGCAAGAACAGCAGCAGGGCAGCAGGATGCTTATGGTAAGCACCATGACACAAACAGAAGTTTATGCTCAGCCAATTTGCCTCAGGGCTGGCTGAGCATATAAGGAGCAGGGAGCCAATGGGAAGGCTGCAGGTGATGAGTCACAAATACTTATAGATAGGTTATCCAGTGATAGGTAGGGGCAGAGTGCACCGCAGGTGTGGAGTAATTTATGTTGTTAACTCCTCACATGTCCCTGGGGATGCGGCACCGGCATAGAGCAGAAGCGCCCCCTGTTGTGTCATGGGATGCGGTGCGGGGGCGGAGCCTAGGTCCTGTCCTGGTAATAGGAATATGGCGCCTGTGACATCATGGGGGCGGCTCCTAAGACTGGTCCGTGAGGTGTCCCCCCGACTGACAGCACGACTCCTGTGCAGAACCTCAGAGTGAGGTACGTCACCACTCCCATCGTGGGGCGCATCACGGGGGCGGGGCCGAGGTCCAATCCTCACAGAATCATCTTTTGTCGACCCTTTGGAGCTGTTTTCGGTTGGGGATATTCTAGGGAACCCCAACCCTCGTCTCTCGCCCCCCCCTCGCCCCCTGTCTTTCGTGTTTCTCCCCCCTCACACTCTCCCCCTTACACTCCCTCTCCCCCACACTTTCTCCCTTACGTTCACTCTCCCCTCCATCTCCCCCTCTATACACACTCCCCCTCACTTACACACACACGCACACGCACAAACTGCTCCTCTCACTTACACACACACTCCCCCTCTCACTTACACACACACACACACACACACACACACACACACACACACACACACACACACACACACACACACACACACACACACACACACACACACACACACACACACACACACACACACACACACACACACACTCCCCCTCTCACTTACACACACACACTCCCCCTCTCACTTACACACACACACACACACACTCCGATACAGCGCAGCAGCTGGAACAAGCAGCCAAACCGGACAAAAAAAATCAATAAATCAATAAACTTTATTCCGCCATAGCCAAGTGCAGAGGCAGCAAAAAACCTTGGACGCCTTTCGCACCCTAAACGGCGCTTTGTTGTTTGTCAGCAAAGTCGCTGACAAAGCGACTTTTTGTGGTGTGAAATGCGGCCGAGGTTTTTTCCTGCCTCTGCCCTTCGCTATGGCCGAATAAAGTTTATTTTTCATTGATTTCTTGTCCGGTCTGGCTGCTTGTTCCTGGTGCTGTGCTCCGTTCATCTCCTATCTGTCTCTGACCTCGTTGCTTCCGGGTGCAGACTCTCAGTTCCCTGTAGATTTACCTGTGAGTACATGTTATTTTCTCCCTGTCTGACACAGTAGCATTTTGCTACTGAGTATCACGCTGTGCTTATTGGCTTTATGTGGCTGCATATACAGACTTTTGGAGATCTATACTGCACACCACTTTATTATGGGACATTTAGGATTGATCTATCCTTCCAGATATCTAAGACATATGCTATTGCATTCAAATCATATTGGACTTTCTTGTTTTCAAGTATCACTCTGATGCACGGATTTGTGGATTCATTTCCATTTCGTTTCTAGTTTCTTCAGAGTCACATCGCGGATCCCATCGCACCCCCCGTCAGGTGGCGAGATCAGAACGTGCGAGTTGCAGCCGCGATGTGAATCTCGGAGCTACTAGAATAGTTTAATTTGCCAGAAATTTTGCGAGTTTGAGCATTTTCCCCCTCCCCCACGGTTTGTCTGCGCGGGAGCGGGACCGGTGGGGGAGAAGCACTTCTCGAGCGAGTTTGGCATGTTATCGGAGCTTTCTGAATAGCTACACATGCCAACTCGTTCGAGAGGTGGCCATAATTCTCGATAACGCACTTATCGAAGCTACTAGAATAGGCCCCAAATACTGCAATCTCTTCCCTGGCTTCTGCACAACTATCTCAGTGGAGAGCCTCGTCAGGATAAATCAAAACTTTGTGACTGGTTATTGTCCATTTTACAAGGGATTACCGGTTATATGCAGTGCAGCTGTTTGTCGTGAAGTTTAGCTTTTTTTTTAAATATGGTCTTAGTGCACAGAACATTTTTTGTTAATAGGGGTCTTATTAAAAGCTTATTCTGTGCTAATATCACTTTGAGAAGTCACGTTATGTACTTCGAATCCTAAAACATCAAGCATCTGAGGTTTGGGGTTTCTGTTCCCTGTGGGTAACGCAGTTCCCGATGTTTAAGAGAACAATTGACGAAGTTGACGAGAATTCGGCATAAAGTCAACAGTGACAAGAAAATATGAGCAGATGAGCCCATTTGTTACTGACCAGTCGCCGAGGGAGGAAATGCAGTTTAGAAAAATAAGCAGGAGGTCACAATAGGCACGTCCAGGGCATAACTAAATGGAATTCTTCTGTAGAAAGTGACGTCCATAAGTGACATTTAGCCAATGTTTCTCAGACACCATGGTTGCCTCAGACTTAAAGGTTCAACATAGAAGGCAAAAAAAAGTTAAGCAACTTATCAATGTAATTGACGTCCTAAGAAATATTCATCCTCCATAAACATTTCACTTCTTTGCATCCTGTGCAAACATGAATATGGTTTATTATTTTTGGGGTCCTATTAATTACAACAGATGACAGAGAAGCCCAATGCTACATCAAACATGACAAAAATACACCGGGGTTCCCAAAAAGAGCTTGCTGGGGTTGTGTGTGTTGTGTGTGTTGTGTGTGTGTGTCCTGTTAATTCTAATTGTATCTGGTAATCCTTGTTCTTCCACTGGATCTCTTAAAACCAAGCAGGCTGTCGACATTAGTAAAACAAAAAGAAACATTGAAAGAGAAAGATTTTAGAGGAACTGTAGTATCTCCCTGCATATACTGTACAACAGTGTACAAATAGTCTTATCACAAAAGAGATGAAATAGAGATAGCAAAAAAAGCATTTGGCCTACCGTATTTAAGTTTAAAAACTCACCAACATTTAGTTTAATCTCACACACATACATTTACTCACTGGCCAGCGGTCCACTTTGGTCCTGGCCGGGACTGCTCCTTTGAAATAAGTCTGAGTTATGAAAAAAAAAAAAATTGCATTTTCCTATTCTAAACACTGTGATTGCGGTACATTATGAATGCAACTGTAAATGTAAAATGTGTTACTAATTACAAGCTTTTGTTTCAAGCCAAACTAAAACAATAGGAACCTTTGTAATATTGATAAGAATTTGCTTCAGCAAACGGATTATAGTAATGTAGGCTTCTTTCTGGAGAAAAAGTTCAAGAAACATTGCAATAAATAAGCAAACAGTTTGTCAATAAAAGTGTATATCACATGTGCATAGAAAATTCCTGTAAGTGCCTTATCCCAGGGTTGTCAGTCAACCAAACATGTCCGTTTTGTGGATACATGATGATAAACTTTTAACAGCACAAGACCACAAATGTAGTCACCACTGGTCGATAGGGTTGCCAGGTGGCTTTTCCAAAAATACTGGACAAAATGGTGAAAGATGTGACGCGCTCGAGACACACACACATACCCCTCTCACCGCTCCATGCTGTTTCCTCCTCTCCTTAACCCCACCCCCAGGCTCCTGACACCTCCTCCTGATTGACTGAATTCCCCAGCAGCAGCCAATCAGGATCATCCACCAAGCTGCTGAGCCAACTAGCAACAGCCCTGCTCAAGGAAATCCCACGCCCCCCCAAACCGCTCAGAGACATAATACCGGACACATACATGTCCAGTATTACCTCTCATTTTTTACTGGACAGAGTGTCCAAATACATGACAGTCCGGTTCAATACTGCACACCTGGCAAACCTACGTGGTCGATGTCAGAGATGCTGTCTCGCCAACGCACGGGAAGAAGTTGCACTAAACGTACTTCTTTTCAGAGGGACAACTAAAAGACAGGCTGACAGTGAGTTAAAAAGCGTTAAAATAAATAAAAAAACAGCATCAGCCTGTCTTTGCGTGCGCTCTATGGATAGAAGTATATAGGATTAGGAGACGCTTTCAAAACTTCAAAGACCTTTTTGAACAGGTTTAAAAATGTAAATGTTCTTTTCTCTGTTATGCTCCTTACTGATCGATGCAGTATAGCGGCCTACATTTATTTCGGTTTCAAAATAATAATTTGGAGATTTTAACATAGTGTCGTTTATTGCTGCACTTAGTAGCCGAGAGGTCAAATATATGACATCATATCACTGTCCCTGGCTGTTAATAGCCACTTGGGTTTATGGTCACACAGGTGCAGATTACACACCATGTGACTGAAGAAGCAGACAGCTGAAAAAATAAGGCCCCGTCATCTGTTGCTTTCCACACTTGTTCAGTGTATACTTTCCCTTCCTGTTAGAGAAGAGCGCTACATTGCTGTCCATACAGCCTGCTAAACCCCAGCAAACCAATCATATAGAATGCTGCAATGCTCTGGCAGATGTTAAGCAAACAATGAACTAAGAATAACAATGACTGCTTTATTACAGCTCCAGAAATCCCAAAGTAAGCACCAATGATGTCAAAGCAGATCTCAACGATGCCCTAGTCATCTATTTATCATAATAAAGAAGGCTAGAAGTGGTACAGCAGATTTATGGAGGCCTGGTTTAGAAGAGGACACTTTCTATGCAATCTGAAACATTGCTTCTGAATAGGAGAGGAGGATTATTACTACACACCTATGTTAACTGTCACATACAGACTTGCTCACGTGGATCTGTGTGTGAAAGGGGTTGTCAACAAACTGGCCACCGTTTGCCTCTCGTCTCCATTCAAGGCACTCAAATGAGGACGCGTATCCCCCATAAAGTCCTTACATAATGCACAATTACACTGCCACCACCAGGATTAATGTAAGGACTCAAACCGAAGGAGTTCTCAGTCCCTGTTGCTTCCAGAAAATATGCACACATTTACCAAAACCCAGTGTTAGCAAAACTGGCTGGTAAAACGTGTCTTAAAGTGAGGACAATATAATCAAAAGTAAAACAGGTTCAATTAGAGTTGAAACAACTTGTAGTAATATCATGTATACGTTTGTGAGCTACAGTATAACTGTACTCAGTCATCACAGTGCAGAAATGAATCAACTATGGCAAATGGTTGAAATGTCTTTCAATCTCAAGGTTGCCAGGAGTACATTACATTTAATATTTAATACTACTGGGAGGTTATCTGGAATGTGATGGCCCTGTTACCATGTATTTGCTAATTACTGGGAGTTGTTAAGCCTTCTATAATTCCTTGTTACAAATATATGTATACTGTCAGAATTAATCTGCTCCACCTATCACATGGTACGATAAGGAAAAAGAAACACTGTCCCTGGTCTGCCTGGCAACACATGACAGGAGATATGGGATTGGATAAGAAGAAAACCAAATAGAATCTGGAGACCAACTGTCAGTCTGACACAGGGACAAGTGGGTAGAGGGAGCGTAAAAAGACAGAGTGGGTGGCACATAGAGAGACAAACAGACACAGGGAACAGGGTCAGAGAAAGAGAGAGAGAGATAACTGGGCACAGAGACACAGGCAGATAAGTGGGCACAGATAGAAAGACAAGTGGGCAAAAAGGAGGAGAGACAAACAGACAAAAGGGTACAGGGAGAGAGACAAGCAATGGGGCACAAAGAGAGACAAGCAGACAAGGGGGCACAGAGAGAGAGACAGACAAGGTGGCAGAGATATAGACAGACAAAGGGGCACAGTGAGAGGGACAGGCAGGTCATGATGACAGTATCTGCTGTCCATATGGACATGACCACAAGGGCCCCTCTGTCTGAAGTACCCCAGGGCTCCCAAAGACGTAATCCGGCCCAGGTACCTGCAATGATTCGCTTGTCCCCTAGTGTCATTCTGAGCCATAGAGTTGGTTATGGAACCTTTGTCCTGTGACTTTTTAACACACATTTCCTTATGCTTGAATACTTTGATTACTTTTGATACTCTGATAACCAACGAAAATGAATCCCCTCTCTGTTAGAGCAGATAGCTTTCTGCTGGTTAGATCATGACAATAACTTAATGGCCAGCATCTAGATGGGAAATCTGGTTTGTTTTTTCATGCACTTGGAGATTTATGTATTGAGCTCCCAGGATGTCCCTTTGACATTTAATCAACACTAATGGAGTTATTTACAATGATATGTCTATGTATCAAGTTAAGCTGAGTGGATTGTAGCATTTTCTCCACTATGTATGCTTCGGTTAAACTTCCAAGTCTTAACCGGAGTTAATTTACGTTCCTTCAGAACTTGCGTCAGATGTATAAAGCGTGATGAAATAGCCTCTTACATTTGAAGCAGATGTTGCAGAATTGAATCATTGTAATCTCACACACAATAATGTTACAATTTGCTTCATACAGAGATGCCTTGAATTGCCACCTCTGGTGTGGAAATTGTAGCACGTTTTAAGGATGCACTTCCATTTTTTTTTTTAGTTAGTTAGCTTAATGTGAAGTCCTTCCAAACAGATAACCAATCTTATTTCAAATGTTTTCCATAGCTTTACTTGTCTTGATTTTATTTCAATTTTTATTTAAAAAGGGAAGTTCAACGTTATTTTTTCATTTTTTTTCATTTGAACGGATAAAATGTGAAGGCTAACACGAATTAAAGTAAAAATGACAAACCTAAGCTTCAGTAGACGTAATTTTGTCTTGCCGGTATTTCGTTGTGTCTAGATCATGGAAAGAAGCAGCTTCAGAGATGTCCACAGATAAGGTCAGTGCCACTCAGACTGTAGACGGACGTTATGGGAGGAATTGCTTGCAGATTATGGTGTGCGTGACATTCCCTAAAATGACTTCTTTGTTTTTCCCCGTTCACCTCGTATGACCAGAAGAATAATATGAAGGTTTGTAACTTCAGTGCCCATGAGCCAATAAATAACATGAATAACGAGTAAAGTACTTGAGTAAAGTTGCTGCTGCTTCAGGAAGCATGTTCGCCTCCAACAGAGGAACAATAAAATGTGTTATTCAGATTATCTTTGTTGTTATTGCAGCTCAAAAACGTTAATAGAAAGCACTGAAAACGAATTATTACTTTTATTACTAGTTCATTATCCTACCTTTTGTCCGAATTACTTTTCCATGTTTGTTTGTTTCTTATTAAAATACTGGAAGAAGAGACTTATGACGTCACTGGATAATCATGGACACATGACACATAAAGCTTGGCCCCCTGCAGACGCACTTACTAGTATTCCCTCCTACTGTCTCTGTACGTTCTCCCTATCTACCAATTAGATTGTAAGATCCTCGGAGCAGGGACTCCTTCCTTAATGTTACTTTTACAGTATGTCTGAAGCACTTATTCCCATGATCTGTTATTTATATTATTTGTTATTTATATGACATGTATTACTACTGTGAAGCGCTATGTACATTTATGGCGCTATATAAATAAAGACATACAATACAATACAATACGTCTATGAATAACTTACATGTTGATCTGTTAACAGGTACCATGACCTGCTTAAAAGCTGTACTTCTACAGGACCAGGAATACATCTCTGCCCCACTCATCTTATCCTCCTTTGTAGAGATGGGTGAAACTGTCAACATCTGTTTCACGGGAATGTTCTGAGCTTTCCATTCAGAATCCGTTCAGCAGTGTAAATTCCATCGGCGGATTGTTCCAGTTTCAATCCATGCGGATTAATCAAAAACCACCATTGGATACAATCCGCTGGTGGATTTTACCAATCCAATCCATGGATTCCGCAATCCGCTGGTGGATTTTAAGAATTCGTGGATTCAACCATTCGCGCACAGATTGCTGAATTCGTGGATCGGATTCTTAAAATCCACCAGCAGATTGCGGAATCCTTGGATTGGACTGTCAGTTTAAAAAAAAAAAATCAAGAAAAGACTAATCGTCCCTTTTTGAGATTGATTCGCTGAAATTCGCGAACCAAAGGAACCGGACGATCCACAGCAGACCCAAATCCGCCCCCCAAAACGTACCCATCTCCACTCCTTTCCTTTAG
This sequence comes from Ascaphus truei, assembly GCF_040206685.1. Classification (NCBI taxonomy): domain Eukaryota; kingdom Metazoa; phylum Chordata; class Amphibia; order Anura; family Ascaphidae; genus Ascaphus; species Ascaphus truei. Next base: position 520,178,862 of record NC_134483.1, on the reverse strand, counting down.
GTAAACAAGCAAGTGTAGAAAGAAAAACAGAGCACAACCATAAATGGAAAAAAGCGATCAACGTGAGGACCCCCATAAAAAATGTGTCTTTATTGCCGCCACATGGACGAGGTTAAAAAACGCACCACCTACGCGTTTCACGTTTACAAGCGCGTTATCAAGGTGCACCTTGCTTGCATCTCTCTCTACGGATCAGCATACCTGAGATTTGCCTGGATTTGACGGAGGACGCGCAACAGGCGTTGGCTTCCATGTGAGTTGCCCATCAGCAAAGACTTATGCCTTTTTCTTCAATGGAAGATGTTTACTATGCTAGTACATGTGGGTTTTTGTATTAGATCTCACTAGTCATTTATTCTCTCCTTTTTTATACATAATAAGGATTATGCATATATTTTAAGTTATGGTGGGTGAAAAAGGCGACAGAAAACCTCCACCGTTAGCATATAGCCAATAAAGAATATCACTTGTGAGCACATTCACATGTCTTAGACAGGTCTGCAACCCTGCCTTTCAACCATTATCACCTAGCATACAGTGCTCCCACTGCAGCAAGGGATTCTGGGAGATGACATGCAAATGAGCACACAATGTGTCACCTTTTGCCTGGAATATCCATTCAAATGGAGCCCATTTAAGCTGATGTATCGCCGTTCACACAGCTTTTAAACACAGCATGGGACTAGCAAAGCAAGTTTAAACAACTCACAGACATGTTATACAGTATATATATATATATATATATATATATATATATATATATATATATATATATATATATATATATATATGGCATTCTGGATTTTATATCATTTATAATGCTTGCTTTTGAGTCTCTCATGATCTGAGCACCATGCAGCACTAGACTGTTATACTTTACGTAAAGAATCCTGATATAATCCTCCTTGGTCTTTCTCTTACATTAAGCCAGTAGTTCTCTCCCTTGTGTGCATGGTGACACCCCTGTCTAATTTTTAAAATGCAGGTCACACTTTTATTTCCTTTATGCCCTGTTTCTCTATGTAATAGCTATGGTAAATCATCCTTTTGCAAGTTTTGTTGTTATTGTTTTCTAACTGTATATTCAAATGCACTTGTAGCAGGCTTCCCCCTGGCCCCCCTTAACACCGCCGGAGAACGGGGACCCCCGTGGTATGTCGGGGAGCTGCGGGGGCTGCCGGCGATATCAGTTACAGGGCGCCGCCATCTTGTAGGAGCTCGCGGTTGCGCAGTGTAGTTGTGCAAGCGCTGTACAGTGTCAGGAGTGCCGGCGGCAATGTTAAGGTTGGCGTGAGGTTGCACCTGCGTAGAACCACCGCGGTAGCCATTACAGGATCTCGCGTGCGCAGTAAAGATAGCGCACGCGGTCCCAATGCTACAGAGGTCCTGAGTGGACTACAATTCCCAGCAGCCTCTGGGGACTGCCCTTTCACCCACATCACGTGCAGCCAGCCAGCAAATAGGGTTTTGCAGCTTCTCCTGTGGAGGAAGGATACAATGTTGCGGGGACCACATTTGTCAGTTGGAGCTGGGAGCAGGAAGGGGGAGGAGGTGTGTAAGGAGCAAGGCTCTTACACTAGGCCAGGTTACCCCCAGGCCCCAGGTAGGTCCCACTCCCCACTAGGTTAGTGGGTAAGTTCTTAGGGAAGGCCCCTTAGATAGGGACCCTGCCCTTAGGTGTGTGTAAGTCTAGTCAGTGACACAGCTGCCGTGCTGTGTGCTCTGACTAGAAGATACAGTGTGGCTTTGTAGGGCAGCCGCAGCAGTTATTTGGCTGTGTCAGTGAGAGTTCTTCTGCATGCAGGGACTAGGGTAGAGGGATACCCCAGGGCCCAATTAGTCCCCTGTGACACCAGAGGAAGCTGTATGGTATAGGGTCGGCCTTAGGACAGGGACTCCTTCACCATAAATAGAGAGCAAGAGGATTGCTGTCTGACAGTACCTGACTGTCAGTACAGCGCGTTCAGAGACTGTGTTAAAGGATCAATCCGGCTGGAGATTCTTTTCCCTGTGGAGTCAGCTTGTGCATCCATTCCTGCAGAGAGCAGCGCAGCACGCCGTGGGATCACTGTGCGGTGTTGCTGAGTCCAAGGATTTTCCTGACCAGGACTGGTCAGGGAGATAGTATACATTAAGTGCACCACCGGGCCCCAACACAGGGAAGCGCTATCCCTCACACTCACACTTTCTTTACTGTTGTGGACACTCAAGAGACTGAGGGGAATGTGATGATGGACATGTGGGTGAGCGGATGGTATGCATTCAGAGTGATGCACTGTTATTGATATATTGTTTTGATGTTATGCAAAGATTGTTATTGAAGTTACAGTTCGTGCTCAGTAAATACTGTTTATTCACACGGTGTGTATTTACTGTATGGTTGTTCTGGTGAGGGCACACTCCCACCCCGTTGGGATCCCTCATCAGTGGAGACGCTGCACCGAGTGTAAGTACATACCCCATGTTCCCCGTGGCGGAAGCTCAGCTCTCCTGGTTGCCAAACAGGTACCGCACCACACTGAGTAGTCAGATACACCACCCACCCCAATCTCACCTAGGGGGGTGGGGGGAAAGAGGGCTACACACTAATTCCATTTTTTATTATTTTTAGCTTAAAGTTGCCATCTCGTGTAAGATTCTCAATTTCGTCTTGCTCTATAAAGGGTTAAGGCACACCTGCCTCGGGGTTGTGACACACCAATATGTCACGACACGTTGGTTGAGAATAACTGCATCACAGCTCTGCATGGGATTCAGAAGGGAATGAAAGTGCTAACCATTTCTTAAGTGGTAAAGGACTTTATGGCCCAGATCCACAAGTCAACCTTAAGACACTAACATGACATTAACCTAACTTAATGTCACATTAAGACTACAGTGCATCTTCAAAAGGACAATGACGAAATGTAAAATCATGTTTTCTTCCATAAAGAGCATTGCCTCAACTACAACAGCTGCTAGTGAGACATGCAAATTGTATGCAAATTATATGCAAAGGAGGCATTATCATCAGAATCTCCTTGACTTCTTTTGTGGCCCGAGCTTTTAGCCACGCTGCTCCCATTCTTTGAAGCAGTCTGGCTCACACAGTTCGAGAGGCCCCCCTCTCTGCAAATCTATAAAAACAGGCTCAAGCCCTACCTGTTTACCAAGGCAATTAATTAATAAACCACAACCTGTCCGGCATTTAATACCTACAGTACCGTCCTGTATTACATCTTTCCTTGTGTTTGGTCTCTTTTACAACCTTCAATGTTTTCTTATGTTTCCCTTTTTGTAACTGTGAAGCGCTTTGAGTCTCAATGGGAGAAAAATGCTATATAAATAAAGTTGCTATTATTATTATTGTTATTATTATTGTTGTTATGATTATATATTATTACTTTAGTAAGGTCATACCTACACTTGGTGTTATTCACATTCACACCCTGAAAGAGGGTTTTACAGGTTCTGGATGAGTATAACACTAAAGTTAGGTAGGGTTTTGCCAACATCGTTATTTCCTGGCATTAATTCTCTCTTCTAGCCTCTCTTTCTCAACTTGACTTAAAGACGTATTTCAGAGTCTGGATCGGAGTAAAGCCGGCCCTTGCAGTAAGGGAGGGGACTTATGGCACGCGGGTGCCCCCCCTCCTCCTCCAGGGGGCCGTGTTCCCGCTTTCCATCACTCCCCTCCCCAGCGGCTAAGAAGTTAAGCCCTGGGGAGGAAGCAGGGCTTAGAGATAGGCACACTAGAGAGGTTTTTGTTTGTGTGTATTGCGTGCGAGGGGCCTCTTTCAAAAGGCCCCTCCAGAGTTGAAGATGTCGGCTAAGTAGCGGCTCACTCCTGAGGTCTTTTCAGGCATTCTCCTGTGGGCCAAAGCAATATAAGCCTGCTAGCCCCATCAAGGCATGACTATTAGCAGGTCCTAACACTAACTGATTAAACTTCTTATTTACCTCTATAATTAGAGGAAGAATGATCACATTGGATCTGTCACAACCATCTGCATGCAACACCTGCTCACTTGGAAAGCGGGGAGGGGTGAGCTTAAACCCTGGGAAGGAGGGGCCACTGACCTCCAAAACAGCTGAGACCAGCTGTACAAAGTTAATAAACACCCAGCAAGCTCTAAGGAACCCCACAAATTACCACATAATATATATGTATATGTGTCAATTGGAGTGCTAGTGGGCGTGGCTAAATGTATAAAAAAACAAAAACAAAGAAGCACAAAGCTACTTCCAATGTGACAAAAGTACACAGTGAATTTTTGTCATATTGGGGATGTAGCTTTATGCTTCTTTGTTTTTGTTGTTGTATACATTTAGCCACACCCACTAGCACTCCAATTGACACTTATATACATATATATACATATTATGTGGTAATTTGTGGGGTTCCTTAGAGCTTAATGGATATCTGTGTGTTTATTCTCCTGTGGGCCAGGGAAGAGGGAGCTGAATGACTGTGGACAGCATTCTTTGGAGTTCCAGCCCAGCCAGCAGAGGCTCCTGTTGTGCCGGAGAGCAGGACAGCTGTGGTACAGTAAGAGGAGGACTCTGTCTCAGAGAGCTGGGGGAGGGGAATCCCCTAGTGATGAGGCAGCTGCTTCAAGGCCAAACAGAAAGCAGCACAAAAACATTGCTGCCTCTAAGGGCCTCTAACAATACAAACATACACCTCTGCAGCACTGGCTGAGTTTGGTTCAGTCAGGCCTGTAGCCCACAACCCCAGGGAACCCCTGCATAGAGATGAAAAAGCAGGTCTGGACAGGTGTTAGATGTGAATTATGGGTTAGATTAATTCATGGTTCCTATTTCCCCAATAGGCTTCTTGGTGGATGGACCGGCAGCCCTGGGCAAGGAACTGCCCGGTGGGCTCCAAACGTTTCAACTGAACACAGCGGTTCATGAGGCGCAACCACCGGGAGTTGGGTAGGCGGCAGGTATGTTACAAGCAAATCAGCTTAGGTTTTTTTTACGTGCAGCTCAGTAGGCTGTTCATCTGAGAAAAAAGGTGATTCTGGCGCAACAGCCAAAAGTGGGTCCCAAACAAGTAGTATTAAAAATATTCCTTTATTGATCCATCTAAAAAAGTGGAGGCACTCACCCTCCTACGCGTTTCGTGTTAAAAACACTTTATCAAGGAATTGGGACAGTAGGCTGTTCAGCCTGCATGAAGGGGCAATGGCCACAGCAGCTAGGACAGCCCAGGTGGATATATCATCTGCATGCGCAGTAGGTTTGAGGGCAGAGAATATTGTGCCTGCTCAGGTACACGCACTAACGGAGGATAGCGTGCCTATGGAAGACACGGTGAGAACCCCCGAGCCGAGCTATCAGGATGCGCACCTCACAGAGTATAACCTGTAAGGCATGCATTTGCCTTTGGCTATCAAAGAAAAATTGTGCAAAGGGAAGTTTGTGCCTATGTTGGCACTCCTCCCTGATACTGTTGAGTAATTTGACAAAGGGGATAGGCGATCAGACTCATAGGATGGGACTGACCCATCTAGGCGGCCAATTCAGAAAACATTTGGAAACTGGCTGCAGGGTTTTGTAATTATGGCTAGTGTGATAGGGGAAAAGACCAGAGCAAATGTTCATCATTGTTCAAATATCTAGACACCATCTGGGAAGCATGCCGGGTCTATGGGGGTTCATCGTGGTGGGCACATGATGAAGTTTATAGACACAATATGGCGGTTCAACCACATGGGTTGGGGAAACAGAGATATGGAGCTTTAGCTCTCACTAATAACCCCCCTCCCCATGCCCATCCACGCCCTTTCCCCGACATATTGGTAGTCAATGCACCGGGAAGTCAGCCACTAGCCCAAAGGGTGTCTGTTGGGCGTTTAATGAGTGAAAGGGTAAGTGGTGGGGACATGTAAATTCCGACACGATTGTAAAAGCTGTCTTGGTAATCAGCCTGCCACAAAATGCCTGAGAAAAGGAAAGCCGGCAGCGGGAAGAGCAGCTACCGTTCATATCAAACCCAAGAGGCCGGGAGCCCGGTGAGGGCAGAAGAGATGCTACCATGGCTCACTAAGTACACCAATAGATTCTCTGCTTTAACATTATTTCAGGACTTTAAATTTGGCTTTCTCATCCCATAAAAGGGTAAGCGGGTAGCAGTATGTAGCAAGAATTTACTGTCAGCTGAGGAACACATAGTTCAGGAAAAGGAGAACCTATAGCGCAAAAACAGGAAAGACAAAAAAAACACGACAGTGCAATCTGATAGAGAAACAGGGAATGCCCCACTCCGTTGAAGGAACTCACAAGATTGCTGTTCCTTTACACTTTGGACTAGTAGTAGAGAAGGAACCGACAGCCAAACAATGGGATGTCTTTACTTCCTATATGTGGTACTCGATCTCCCACGTGTTAGGACTCCATATGTGAAGGAAAGTTGCAGAAAGCAAACATAGTGTAAATCCACTGTTATTAAAAAATGTATAAAACAAATGCACTGTGCACCCACAAATTAGAAGATAGTATAGCACGGTTGCGAGTACACGTGACTCTGAGCTGTGGCGGAGGTGCGTCTTGCTCACTCCCTTCTCGCTGAGGTGCGTTGCGCTCCGGCGTGCGTGTGACACAGTCCGAATCCACTTCCGCAGCACGTGATGGAAAATCTCATCTCGCATTGCTTGGATTGATCAACTTGGATAACGGCTTAGCTTGCAGCTGGGCTCTCTCTCATGCGTTCACCCTAGGCGTTTTGCTAGAGCTTCATCAGGGGTGCACATGTTGAGCTGTTGAATGCAATCCCTATGATATACCGTTTAGATATCATTTATTAAGGTGGCAGTGTCCAATTATTAAGGGGCAAAAAAGAATTTAACATAAAATGTACTAACAGAACTACAGTACTAATCCACATGCAGAAACATAACAAATATCCAATAGTAATCATGCAAAGCCCACACAGTGTATATATTTGGGGGTGTTTTGTTTGTGTGTAGGAGTTTTTTTGTATGTATTTGGGGTTGTGGGGGGATTTGTATGTATTTGGGAATGTTTTTTTGTATATATATGGGGGATGGTGGTTTTTTTTATGCATTTGGGGGTCAGGGATTTTTTTGTATTTGGGGTGGGAGGGGTTGTATGTATTTGGGGGGTTGGGGGTTGTATGTATTTGGTGGCTGGGGTGTTCGTATTTGTGGGGTGGGTGTTTTTTTTTTTTAGTGTATTTTGTGAGGGGGGGGTAATTATTGTGGGGGGGGGGATTGTGTGTTTGTGTGGCCGGGGGGGGGAGGGAATGTGTGATGAGGGGGGATTAAGGGAGCGGGATTGAGTGAGAGGGGGGTAATTGATGGGGGAGGGGGTGTAAGAGAATGAATGAGGAAGAGAGGGGTGAGGGGGGAGAGGGACTGAGGGAGAGGGGTTATGAGTGAGACAGGGTGGAGATAAATACATGTGAAGAGGAGGGAAATAGAGGTGTGAAAAGGGGAGCCCGCCGACACGGGGGGGGGGGGGCCCTGTCAGAACTCTAGTGCTGGGCCTTAGGAAATCCCGCCGACACGGGGGGGGGCCCTGTCAGAACTCTAGTGCTGGGCCTTAGGAAATCTGTCAGCGGCCCTGACTTTCTCTCATTCTTTGATGGGCGGGGGGCACTTAGCTTGCCATGCCAAGACAAACTTAATGTCACATTAGCACAACGTTATGCTACAATGACGTGACATGAAGAGCATGCTAATGAGATGTAGAATGGCCATTGTTTTTGCACATAATTAGCTTTGAGGATATGCGTTAACCTCAGAGAACAAACCATCTGTTCCTGTTTTAGGCGATGCCATGTTATGAGCCCGGTTTTAATGGAGCGTTGTGGATGTAGCCCTTTGGTACTCTAATAACTCTGAACCTCTGTGAAGTTAAAAAAAAAAAAATAGGTGACTGTAGACCAGAGAAATCAATGACCTGAAACTGGAAAGTGCAGGTTCGCATAACAGCTGAATGTTTCACCACCAGGACTTGTTTGACATCAGTAGAGCAGGGCACTGATATGTACACTCATTTCATGAACTTCACAATAAAAACTTCACTTACTTCAAATGAAAATGGGTAATGATTTGGTGCTTCATACTAAGTTAGACCATGACCTTGGGATGACATAGGAGTATAGTATACAGGCATACCCCGCTTTAAGGACACTCACTTTAAGTACACTCGCGAGTAAGGACATATCGTCCAATAGGTAAACGGCAGCTTACGCATGCGCCTGTCAGCACGTCCTGAACAGCAATACCGGCTCCCTACCTGCACCGAAGCTGTGCGCAAGCGGGGAGACTATAGAGTCTGTTACAAATGCGTTATTTACATCAGTTATGCACGTATATGACGATTGCAGTACAGTACATGCATCGATAAGTGGAAAAAAGGTAGTGCTTCACTTTAAGTACATTTTCACTTTACATACATGCTCTGATCCCATTGCGTACGTTAATGCGGGGTATGCCTGTACTCATAGAACTATGTGGTTTAATGGCATACAACCAAACCCTTTACTTGGCGTTCAGATAAGTTAAATGGATAACACAGGATTAGAGCATGTCTGACCTTCCCCTTAACAATCCATTGTTAAAACTATCATTCCATTGTCATGGAAAGGCCTAGAGAACATAATACATTCATGGAAATATTAGGGGGGCGGGGGGGTAGGGGAGACTCAAATTGTGCTGCTGAATCCTTTTCAGGTTAATATTGAATTATTTTAGTAAGTACCTTACTTCCCCAGGACTTGCTCAGCCTTTCACCCAAGGAAATCTGTGCCCCTTCTAGTTGGTCCTTGAGCTAAAAGCAGCCGTGTGCAGATATCAAGTGATCCGAGAGAGCTGTGTGTATTTCAGCTCCGGCCCGTGACTCTGCTGTGTGCAGGCCATGGATATTAGACCACACAGTGCATTGTGCTGGAATGCACAGTGAGCTTAAAAAACACCATTCTGAATTTTCAGATTTCCCCTAAACTGCTACGGATCTGTTTACCTTAAAAAAAAAAAAAAAACCCCAAGGCATCCAGTTGCTCCTGGGCAGAGTGCCAGTGATTGAATGACCTGCTGCTTCCTCCCAATATTACATTCCACTGGCATGTCTTTTGCCCTGACTGACGCCAACCTTAGAGCTCACCCCCAAAGCAAACATTTCCAGTTGGCACCACTGCTTGTTTTTTCTGAAGAGCCAATTCATAGCTTTTTATAAAAAAAAAGTTTCACTATGTCATTTGTTTCTTCTTTTTTTTTTTTTTCACGTTTGGTGCCGTCCTGAGCGGCAGCTTATAAATGAGCATGATTAATTACTTGGAAATTCATATGTATAATAACTAATTATATATATATATAGAGAGATATATACTTAGTTAAGTTATGGTGACCATGTTTAAAATGGTTATTGAGGCAAAAAGTGACACTGTGTGCTCATTTGCATGTCATTTCCCAGAATCCCTTGCTGCAGTGGAAGTGCTGTGTGCTGGGTGATAATGGTGAAAGGCGGGGTGGCAGACCTGCCTAAGACATGCAGATGAGCATACAGTTATATTTCCATTTGCTATATATATACACACACACACACACTATAAAAAAAATACATTATATATATTTTTTCTTCTGTGTTTCATATATATATATTTTTATATTTCAAATATATTTATATATGTCTGTTTCAAAGTTATAGTAACCCTATTGGTGTCTGGAGTTGTTCATTGCTAGGGGATCAACATTAGGTTTCTTTATAAATATGTAAAACAGATGTGAAAGATGTGAAAATAAAAGTGATAGAAGCAACTAGTGTTGTATATAGTGTTAAGGGGAAAAGCCCTGAAGATACAAGTGATTAAAATAACTAGTGCTGAATGGGTTAATAAAGGGAACATCCCTGAGGAGTTGCAGCTAGTCAAAATAGATGTCTCAAACATCAATAACTAGGAAGGGATAGAAAAGACAAGTGCAAAATCTCATGAGAATAAACTTTAGTATAAAGTAGTAGGAATATCAATACAACAATAAGAAATTAAAAACAAGCAGATATAGAGACCTTCAATGACCTGAGGTTATTGGACTGCCACTGTACTGTATATACAATTAGAACGTACAGAGCTTTCAAGTGAACTTCTAGAGTGCACACAGTATATTTGAGGAAGAATTTGAAGAATGTGAAAACTTCTATATCATGAGTTCATTTTTCAAGAAGAATCAAAATGGACATCAAGCGGACACATTGGAATCAAGTATTTAATTGACTATATCCTGGCTAACAAGAAACTCGTGATTGAAGACTGCCCCGTCTTTAACGCTTTTTGAGAGTGGTCACTGATTGCTTTGCTGCCTCTGTTTGCGAAGATAGAAAAAAGTTAACCGACTAAAAAGAACTTCGAGAATAACTGCAGAGAAACTTCAACGACAGCTGAAAAATTGAGATGCACGGGGATATTTTAACAAACAATTATTCAATTCTTATGGAGGTTATAGTTGTAAGGGCAGGAAAACTGGCTGAATCACTAACACAAAAACAGAATTCAAATGGAATGTACAGAGCTGAGGATCAGCACGTGTATAACTAAAGATGTAAGCAAATGTAAGTGTGATGTGGTAAAGAAGGTAACAAAAGTGGGAACAAGTAGATCAATGACAATGGATCACCAATAAAAGACGGTGCACTTATCATAAAGTTGAGAACCTTTACAAGACATTATAACTCAGGGCACAATCAAGCAGATAAAGAATGAGAAGGAAACACCTAAGATGTACCATGTGTTGTTCCACAAGAAGTAGCCAAGGCAAACAAATGTGAAGAACCCAGAGAAAGAGGGAAATAATCTTGAAGATGCTAGGCGACCATGCAGTTAAAATATTTTGCTAATAGCGTACTCCTGCAGGGGGTCCCCTGAGCTGAACCGCATTGGTTTCAGCATCGGGGACCCCCTCCTTCATGAGATACAGGCCCCGTTATGGGGTGCCGGTATCCCCTCTGCTTTAAAATCTCCCGCGTCACGTGACCGTGCGGTTTAAATCCTGCAGTGGGATACCAGCACCTCATAACGGGGCCTGTATCTCAGGAAGTAGGGGGCCCACGAGACTGAAATCAACGCGGTTCAGCTCAGAAGACCCAGCGGGTTTATTAGGGGTAGAGAGGGTGAGTGAAGGGGGTACATGGTCTAGGGTGGGTGGTTAGGCCTACCGGGAAGGTTGTGAGAGGAGTTAACCCCTTAATTACCATAGTGGTACTACCCGCTGTGGTAATGAAGTGGTTAACCCCCTATAGTAAAATTACTATTATCCAGATATGGATAATAGTGGATTTGCCCATTTAAAATAAAACATAAACCATTAGCATAAAGTAAATAAACTTGCACTTACCAATGCCAGCCTGCCAAGATGATGGGCGTCCTCATCCTCATCACTGTCCATGTCCTCAATACAATACAATCTAAAATACAAACTAATGGCCCCTACCACCTTATTCACCTTAGCAGTTATTAACCACTAAGGGAGTCATCCAAAGGGAGTGATGTCACATCCTTTCCAAAAATTGACTCTGTCACATAGTTTAATATAACCAATCAGATTGGGGATCTACATCTCACAATCTGATTGGTTGAAGTAACATGTGACGGCAGCTATCTTGGTTTTAGTGACGCCATCTTAAAGGGAAAGGAAGCAGAGCCTTTCCTATTGGCTGGCTTCCCTCCCTTTACATGACATCACATCCTAAAAAAAATGTCACATGGTTATCCCTGCCAATCAGATTGCCTGGGAACAATTTGTCAGTCAAATGTGACATCACAGGCCTAGTATAAGGCCTGCACTGTCTCATTTGATGCCAAGAAGGTGAAGAAGCAACATCTCCTCCCCTATTGGATTAAAATGGACAGATGAAGAAAGACCCCCAATTGGATTACAATTAAAAGATGAAGATAAATGTAACGGGTATTCCCCCCCCAATCGCAGATCTGATGTGGGTGCAAGGAACATACGGTGTTACCATAGGTGTGGTGCATTACCTGTTGGCTCGCAGGAGGGCTGAGCTTCCGGCACGGGGAACCTGGGGCAATTATACTAGGGGTAACCACTTACTCAATTCAGCGCCTCCACCTGCGATGGCTCCCACCAGAGGGGGAGTGGTTCCTCGCAGGACAATACAATAATCACATACACGGGAATATATATATTAACGAGTGACTTTACTAACAAGCAATATAACATATCACGCAATACCTTTATATAACCTGTGTCCCTCTCTAGAGGAGACACCTACGGCGTCGCGCAGGACGCTTCCCCAACACCAGGTGATCCCACCCAGTGTCCCGAGAATCCCACCCAATGTCCCGCACTCTTGGAGAGAACGTGGGTGATTGCGCAGTCACAGTTACACTAAGGGGCCCGTTGGTGCACTTATGACTGTATGGTACCTGCCGAGCACTCCGGTACTCGGATCAGCAACTGGCTTCGCAAAGGGTCAGACGTGTGATGAATCTGTCTGATCCTCCAACCGAACTCCTTTGTACGCAGACCGCCAGGGCGGTCTCCCTCTGGAATAGTCTCTGCAGACCCCAACGTGGGTCCGAACCGCTTTACAGGAACCGCAGCGTCCGCTGAGTCCCTAACTAACACTTGGTACTAACGTGACAGGAACCCTAACCTAGGGCCTGTCCCTGTGGTACCGCAACCTAAAGTGGCTTTGGGGAAAACTCCTAGAGGCCTACCGGGGTTAATAACCTGCCCCACTCCCCTAACTCTTCCCAGCCTTGACTGTACTTACTAAGACCTAACGAGTCCCAGCGCCTACAGCAGCAAGCTGAAGCTCACTGGATGCTGCAGCCAACGTGCTGCGCAACAAGGTGCCTGCCTGTCAGACCTCACAGCACTAACAGCCGTGACTCTGACAAGGCAGCACTCTACACTAAGGGCAGCGTCCCTATCTTGGGCCTCCCTCAGCACTTACCCACTAACCTAGTGGGGAGTTGGGGCCTACCTGGGTGTGGGTACCTATATGGGGCAGGAGCTGCACTCGCTCCCCGCACCCTTCCTTCCCTCACAGCTCCCTGACTCCAACTCTCTATAACCTTTCTTTCCCAGCTCCCACTAATGTAAGTGGCAGGGTCCCTAACCTGAGGGCTGTCCCTGGCAACACTCACCTTACTGGGGAGCTGAGCTATCTCGGGCCCTGGGGGTGCTGGCCTAGTACAGGGAGTCCCTGACTCCTGTACCCTACCTCCTTCCCTGGGCTGCTCCGGTCTCTGACTGCCCAACGTGCTGCAACTGACAAAAACCCTGTCTGCACACAACATTGTTGCAACTCTGCAGCATGAGAATCTGCCAGCTCTATTGGCTTCATTGCTGCCTGTGACAAGTTGGAAAGTGCAGTCCCCAGAGACTGCTGGGAATTGTAGTCCTTGGCAAAGCTCTTTTCTATGAGGACCGCGTGCGCGATCTTTACTGCGCATGGGCGAAGCTCGCGCCAAAACCAAGAGGGCGGCGCCCGCCGGGAGAAGTCGCCGTCCCCTTCCCCCACTGCCACAGGGGTAAGGCAGGGGGCAAAGGAAAATCAGGGGAACCGGGGGTGACCCCCTTACATAAAAAAGAAAAGAAAGAAGAAAATAACTTTACTGTACCTGAGGACCATGGCTCTTGAGGATCATTGCTTCTTTGGTTGAGAGCTTCCTGAGACCTGGAATAAGAGGGTGAAGACATATAACTGTAAGAAAAACCATTGAATGTATGTTAGTTTAATTTTGCACGTTTTTTAATTGTATTTTTTAATTTAAAAAGTTTTAATTGCCCATTGATTGGAAAACATTTATGTATGTCCCTTTAGGGCTATCAAAAATACAGTGACAAGCAATGCATTTTTTTGGCAAATGCTTGCTTTTATTTCTTTTAAATGTATTTTGATTGTTTGCTTTTATTTCTTTCTGGGAGTTTTTGTGTTTTGATTTTAAATTATGGGATTTTTTTGTATTTTTTATTTTTATTTCTGTTTGTTTTTTGGGTGTTTGCTTTCTAATTGTGGTTTACTTTTTTATTTATTTTGCCAATTGTTTGTTTTTTAGGTTGACCATTGACTGTGATAGTGGTAAATTATGCCCATATTATATGGGCATGATGTACCACTGTGCCAACCAATTGTTTCCTTGTACTTGTAATGTGTAAATTTTTTATGTAATGTGTTTTATTTTGTGCCTGTTTTTTTTTAGCTTTCCCATTTATTGCTATAGTGGCAAAGCATGTCTATATTATATGGGCATGCTTTAACACTATGCCAATCAATGGGTAGTGGGGGTAGGGTCTCCGGGGTGGGTGGTTAGGCCTCCTGAGTGGGTAGCGGGGGAGGTTGGGTAAATCCCTTAATTATTATTGCAGTTACTAATAAATAAGGTGATTAAGGGGTTAGGGGATATTTGTTTGTATTTTTTTTTATTGTACTGTTGCTGCCCACGGAGGACAAGGACGGTGATGAGGATGAGGACAGCCTTCATCATGGCAGGGGTAAGTGCAAGTTTAATTTACTTTATACTGGCTGATGTTTTATTTTTAAATGGGCAAATGCAAATTATCCATATCTGGATAATAGTAATTTTGCCCATTACTGTACTGTATGTATTGGGGTGGGGGAGGGGGGGGAGGGGTGTATTTATTTTAATGTATTGCACATTTTTAAATTCTGCACAGGATTGATACCGCAGGCCGGCAGAGGCCCTCGGACACCTGCGAGGACCACCCTGAGGCCCCCGGACAACCGTGGGGCTCCGGGGTACCCGCAGAGATCACCTGAGGAGCCCCAGACACCCGTGGGGACCCCGGGCACATGCGGGAACCACCCGTAGTCCCCCGGACACCCGCGGGGACCCCCGGAGACCCATGGAAACACCCATTGGCTTCTGGTATCAATCTTGTGCAGAAAAAAAAATGCTTTATGCATCTCTCAATCTTTTTCGCACCAGCCTTTAGCTGAGAGATTTTATAGACCAATAAGCTTGTCACTGCTTTGTGAATAGCTATTACTGGGGGATAAAAGTGATTTTGCCTTTTTTAACCTCTGGTTGTTAATAGGCGTTAAAAAGCCATTATAGCACGATACTGCACTGTTATCACTACTTTGTGAATAGCAGAGCAGGCAGTATCGTGCTAGAAGGGAATTTATCGTCCATTAAACCACTTATCACTGCTTTGTTAATAGGTCTCAAAATGTTTAAGAAGCATACATTTATATTTATGTAGGGAGCTACGTGTGCTGCCGTTACCTGTGGCTCACAGAAGGCCTGAGCCCCCGCCGCTGGGAGCCAGTGTTGAGCTCTCGATCTCCTTAGTGCATCGCCTCCACCTGAGAGGGATCCCAGTGCAGCGGGATAACCCCTCACAGGACCGAGTACAGTGAAATGATACACACACTGTTATATATATACTGTATATATATAGGGGTGCGTGACAACAATATCCCTTGTGTCCGTCCCCAAACGAGAGTCAGTCCCACCCAAGTGTAGGGAGTAGTGCTACCCCTGTGCACTTTACATCCATGGGCACTCCAGTACCCGGGTACCGCTGAATGACACAAAAGGATCAGTCTGATCCCACGACGTCTGATGGATCCTCTCTGTCTGATCCGGAGGCATCCGCCTCTTGAGGGGGCTCCAGCTGGATGGTGTCCCTTAATGTCTATGGTTGCCTGTGGTCTGATCCCAGACCGCAGGCCGCAGCTCACCACGTGGCATTTCTTCACTGGTGCTACACCTGTCACTGTAAGGCTAAAGGGTAGCGTCCCTATCTTGGGCCTTCCCTATAGCAGCCACAATCTGGAAGGGGACTCAGGGCCTAGCTGGGGCCTAAGGGGTAAACCTAGGCCTAGTCATGGGGAGCACTGCTCCCTGGACACTACCTCTCTGCTTGATCTCCTCCTTCCGACTGGCGTGGTCCTTAGAGCACCAAAAGAATCTATCTCACTCTCCGTGGATGCTGCAGCCCTATTGGCTGTGCTGGCTCATGTGGTGGTGCAGCCCCTGGGGCTGCTGGGATATGTAGTCCCCTGCGTAGCCTATTCCAATATGGCCGCCACAGCTTGTAGCTGTCTGCGCATGCGCAATGTCCATTCTGCGCATGAATGAATTCTGAGCACAGGGGAAGCTCCCTTACAAGCCGGCAGCTCCCCCACCCATAGCAGAGGTAAGCGAGGGGCCTGGCTACATCTAAAAGGAATATTTACGCAAATGCCCCATCAACTATTACACTACATAGCGATACAAGCAAGATAAGGAGCAGAAAAGGTGTGCTACAAGGGCTACTATGTCATCAAACTGAATTGGGAAGAAAACGGAATCAAAATCAATGGTGAGTGCTTGAGTCATCTACGATGGACAAAAGGGATACGTGCGTTAGAAACACACAGAAAGATCCCCACTAGGGCGCACCGCAGACCTGAGTGGTATTAAATCCTGGTCTACACATGCGCTAGACATATAACATATATAATTTTATTAATGAATTGAATCACTAAAAAACTCCATAAAACCCTTGAAGCTTCCTGTGTCTCTAAAGTGTTAGACCTCTCAGTGAGGCAAGAAGTAATGGTCATTAATAGTACGTCTGTATTGCTTCTTTTATGCCCCTATTACTGATTATTCTCCTGAAAGGTACCCTTGGATGAGGTATTAATATACCTTTATGCACTCCATATTTCTAAAGAGGAAAAAAATCAGTTATGAGCTTGATGTATGTGTATACCTGCTATATCTCTCTGCTTGGTATTAGGAATAGGTAGTAATAGCCAGTCTGGAGCTTACCCTATGAGTATTCATATTTGAGATGTACACAGTAAAGGTGTATTCTGACTAAATCCACTGGGACTGTGGAGGTTCAGTCACAATGTATTGTCAAATAGAGTTTCTGTGTACTGGCACTTGAACACCTAGACGAGTGGATAAGTGCGTAAAGGGTAACGCTATATATCCAACTGTAGGTCGTGGTTAGTATATATATTTTTTTTTCACTATTGTCTGTGATCACATTTTTTTCACTATTGTCTGTAATCACATTTTTTTCACATAAATATATTCCTGCCTGTACCCCAAGCCTTTATCACAGAACATATTTTATCCTCCCTTATGTAGGTAGTGCTACCAAACTTAATCCTCAAGTGTTCAAGGACTGCATCTCTGAGCCAGGTGTCTCTCTGGTCCTCGATCTCCTGCATTATTGGCTCTGGCACGTATGGAAACTCATATCCCTGAGATTGCCGATATCTCGCCGCTAAGGCTCTGTCTGCCCTACTTAATATAGTAAGGTTCCGGTTCCCAGAACTTTGGCTCCTCAGGCGCAACATCATCGTACAGAATAGATGAGCCTTTGGGTGTAATCACCTTTTGCATAATTTCTCTCCATCTGTTATCTAACTCGTCGGCAACCTCCTGTGGAGAATAGGTGTCTGCGTCCAACCAGTGATCTACAATATCTTTCTTTATTAACACAAATCTGGTGCGGTCCATCCCCTCATGATACCCTGTGAATAACGGTGCCCACCATTTATCTCGGTGCTCATATGAGGATGACACACTCATACCTTCAGATTCTGCTCTGGAAGATACACCGGATGTCGCTGCCTCTGTAGAGTGCGAGCCTCTGCGTCTACCTCTAAGGACATTCTTATAAATCGTGGGATTCATCTTAGGTGGTTTGGGACTTACGGGACCTGCTTTTGCAGTAGACTGGGACCCTTGGGCCCTACCTAAAGGAACAGTATTAAACACAGTGGGGTTAGGTACATGTACAACACTTGACAAGGGTATCTTCCCATCAGAACCCTCATCACTTGTCACCCAATCCCGCCAATCAGTTGAAAAATTGGGCATCTTATTAGCTTACACCCACTAGGACCCGGTGGCACGACACGTGACGGGCAGGGGCAGTGGCCGGGGAAATGGTGCTTGGGGCAGTGACCATGGGATCGTCAAAGTCCATTACAGTGTCTCTGAGTCGGGCGATGCCACGACCTGTAGGTATTTTCTTACTGGCTCTTTCAGCAGCACTTTGTGCTCCTCGCTTGGCTACTTGGGCTTTAAACTCTTCGAACTCGGCCTCCAGCCCAGCTCTCCTTATGGAAGCAATCAAAGCTTCCGGGCCTCTGCGCCAGTCTGACCCGGAAGTGACGTCATCGTTGGTCGTCGCGGAATCTCCATCCGCTCCTTGGTCTCGCACCGGAAGTGCGTCGAGGACCGGAAGGGGCGGTGGTGGACCATCAGGGTCGCGGACGGGCAGGTAGGCCTCAAGCCCTTCTCTCTCCACAGGTTCCTCCTTCACCTGGCGGGAATAAGGGGGTGGTGGTGTCCTCTTACCGCTCCGCTGTCTTGCGATGGTCTGCGGTTCCTCCGGAGCCATCTCGGATCATATCTCCGCCACACTGGGAGTCGCCATGGCTGTGGGACTTCTACGCGGTCGCCGTCGGGGGGTCTCCGGACTCATCTGCTCCATCTCAGGGGTAAGTGGGACTTCTTCTTTACAGCTGGGGTGGTCCGCCGGCTGACGCATCACCACCGATGACAGGCTGTCTCTCTCATCCGACGAGGACTGCAACGGCTCCTCCGCTGGGGAATCACCTCTAGTGCTTGCGGCACTGCCAGTGGGTATGGGTACGAAACTGGCCCGCTCCGGTACCTCCACTGCGGTCGCGCTCTCCTCCGTCGGGACATCTCTTGGTGACTGGGCCTGGGTCCCTACCGCAGGGGTGACATATGGGACCAGGGCAGCCTTAGCCTCCGCCTCCTCTACCTCGATCAGCGTCGCTGGAGAGGCATCTCGCGGGGTCTTTATTGTAGGGCATGGCACGATAGGCCAGAGGTAGAACGTGCCACACTGTTGGCACCGTGCCGTTGTACTTGGGGCCAGTCCGGAGGACCTGCATTGGATGCACAGGCACCGCAGATATTCTCGGCCATCAACCTCCACAACCAGGAAGCCTCCTGGAAGCTGATAAGTGGTCACGCTTAAGTCAGCCATCTTTTGCGCAGGGGTTGATTCGCTCAGCTTACTGGTCTCACACTTAGCTCCTTCTCCTTCACCAGTCAAGCAGAAGTGAAGTTTCTCAGCCTCACTTCCTGTCCCTCCTTCTGCTGGGGAGGACTGTTGGGATTGGTTCTCAGTGTGCCCCCTCCCTCTGGTGGAAACAAGAGGAGGGGCACTCTCTCTCTTTGTGTGACGTGGCTTCATCCGTCGGCCAGTCACTGCACAGGTGGGTGCGGCTACAGTTTTCGCACCGCTCCCTTCTTTTGGCTGGGGATCTGGGTTTGGCGCCAAACCCCTGCACATC
Source organism: Ascaphus truei (assembly GCF_040206685.1). Taxonomy (NCBI): domain Eukaryota; kingdom Metazoa; phylum Chordata; class Amphibia; order Anura; family Ascaphidae; genus Ascaphus; species Ascaphus truei. Next base: position 520,159,587 of record NC_134483.1, on the reverse strand, counting down.
TCTCGCCACATTTCTCTTACAGCCTGCTTGCACACAGCACGTGCGCGATCTAGGCTTGGCGGGAGTCGCCATTTTGGATCGGCTGCAACACGCGTTGCAGTGAATGGCGCAGCTGTCGCCATTTTAACCTCCTCCATGCCCCGCAGAGCACATGTATCTCTCGCCGCCATCTTTAGTGAGCCCTCTAAGCCCATGATAGCGCTACTCTCAGTGTCTATGGTGTAACTCGTTCCTAGACACTTACTACACTTAATGGTGCTCTAACCAATGAATATAATGCATGGCATACCCCAGGCTAAGCAGAACTCTCTCCTTGTACACCGCACTCGCTGACGGTTCATTACAAGCATTCTGTGGTGTGTTTTCTGGATACTGGCTAGTGTACTTGGCATTCCTATGTACTGGGGGTCAACCTACTTTTGGCCACTCATAGTGCAGACCCTATGCTGAAGTCCCTGACCTAGTTAACAGGCTACCCCCACAGGAATCCTACACTATCTGTCTCAAGGCGACTAGAACAGCTATAGCCACTTGTACCCAAATTTACATCACCCTCCTAGGGCACCTAGGGTGTACTGTGCGAGAGGACGGTCTCTCCTGACTACCCCTAGTCTGCAAAAATGTCCTTCCTTCTGCAGCACTTGCTCTGAAAGTGTACATACATCTTTCAGCTCTGCTTCGCTGAAAACCTGTCCTGTTGCTCTCAGCAATCTCAGCAGCACCTCCAAATCTAGCCCATCTTCCCCCCCTTAATCGCAGATCGGGTCCCCTAAGGTGTTCTGGGCTCTGGCTAGGTGTCTCTGTGTGGTGCATACCTGCTGACAACAGGAGGGCCTGAGTCTCCCGCGATGACATGGGGGATAACAGGAACAGGTTTCTGGGGTGGATGCCTTCGTTCTGGTTCAATGGTGCAGCGCCTCCATCTATAGTAAGCCCCAGGAATGCGGGGTGGAATCCTTACCACAGAGTTTCCCCATAGGGATGAGAGATTCCAGTCTCACACAAGGATTATCTTTAAAAGCAGCAGTCTCTTTATTCTCTTGGGCAGCAGCAGCAGCCGACAGGTACAGTTGATGCACAGTTCACTAACTGTTCTCCCTTGTGATGTCCCCTGCCGCCACTCTGGACCAAAGGCATTCAGAGTGGGGCTAGCTCTTCCCTCACCCCCTAAACTGGGTGAGAGGTATTTGGTTCCACCTCACTAACTGTAACTAGATCAGCTCTACCCATGAGCTGATCACTCCTCCCCTCCTAACTCACTATCACTACTGTCAGACTGACAGAACACACACACTAAATAGGAAATGCACTGCTCTTTTATGATCTCAGCAGGCACCGCCCCTGTGTCTCTTGCTTTGACACAGGGTCAGGTGACCTACCTCCACCACTCAGGGCAGTGCTTGAAGTGGGGGAAACCCATGATAACTCCTGGCAACCTGCCCTTACCGGGGATTATACCAGGAGGAGGATAGAACTATAGCCCCATTTCTTACCAGGGCTACACTGGTAATCCATTTGGTGCTTGATGGGTTAATGAGCTACACGTGTTTTAGCAAAATACAAAATACTAGCCTTGAAACAGGTCAAGACTGTTTTTTTGGTCTACTCTGAACTTCATAGCGACTTACTTGGAACGGGGGTCCATCCTGGATAGTCCACTCAAGGTGTCAACTGTTTTAATCAAGTTCTACTGTATGTTAGAGGAGCTTCAAAGCATCCTCCATAAGAGGTGGGCTTATGCTGGTGCCATGAGGAAAGAAGACTCGGCAAAGATTTTGAAAATCAGATCTCACCAGAGGCCTGCTTGGAACAAAGCACGTGAGACCTCCTGTTCTCAGCCGGTGGCCTCTCTGGGGAAAATACATAGCATTTGGTAAAGTATAGGATTTTCTGTTTTACCCTTTTATTTTAAGAAGCTGTTCTGCCTTTAATTGTAACTGTATGTTTTTTGTAGTACCTTTTCTGTAATCTAAGCAATGTATCTTATACTATATTAGTGAAAGCACTGTATGCCTGCCTGCCTGGATGTCCGGTGTCCCTAGGGGAAATCTCATTGGTCCCTTGGGCCGCCCGCCCCCGCACACCTCTCATTGGCCTGAGGCGGAGTGACGGGCCACACACACACACACACACACACACACACACACACACACACACACACACACACACACACACACACACACACACACACACACACACACACACACACACACACACACACAACACAGCAGCTCTATACACACACACACACACACACACAACACAGCAGCTCTATACACACACACACACAACACAGCAGCTCTATACACACACACACACACACACACACACACACATACACACACAACACAGCAGCTCTATACACACACACACCCCCTCTGTCCGCCCCCCCCCATCACGTGCGCCGCCCTGCACCGGCTCCGGACAGGAAGCGCGGCCCTCCTACCCCAGCCGCTCCCTTACCTCCCCGGCGCTACCACCCGCTCAGGTAAGTCACTGTGCGTCCCGCCTCAGCCTCAGGCCCACTGCGCGTCCCGCCTCAGCCTCAGGACCACTGCGCATGCCGCCTCAGCCTCAGGCCCACACAGGGCACTTCCTACCGCCGCTCAGCCGGACGCCACATCGAGCGGGCGCCGGGGGGGGGGGGGAGCGCGAGTCTGAGGCCCACACAGGGCGCTTCCTGCCGCCGCCTGCACGCCTCACTCAGCAGGACAGCACATCGGGGGACCAAGCGGGCGCCGGGGTGGGGGGGAGCGCGAGTCACGGGGAACGGGGGGGGGGGGGGCGAGCCGCGAGTCACAGGGGACGGGGGGGGGGGGGAGTCACGGGAGGGGGGAGTCACGGGGAACGGGGGGGGGCACCAGCCGAACCAGCAGGGGGACGGACGCACGGAGGAGGGGGGGGGGGAAATGCCCATACATAAATTATGACAATACATATGCCCACTGCTCTCCAACCCCCCCACTCCCCTTTCCCCCGTCCCCCGCTCCCCTTTCCCCCGTCCCCCGCTCCCCTTTCCCCCGTCCCCCGCTCCACTTTCCCGCATCCCCCGCTCCCCTTTCCCCCCCCCCCGCTCCCCTTTCCCCCCCCCCCGCTCCCCTTTCCCCCCCCGCTCCCCTTTCCCCCCCCGCTCCCCTTTCCCCCCCCGCTCCCCTTTCCCCCCCCGCTCCCCTTTCCCCCCCCCGCTCCCCTTTCCCCCCGCTCCCCTTTCCTCCCGCTCCCCTTTCCCCCCCCCCGCTCCCCTTTCCCCCCGCTCCCCTTTCCCCCCGCTCCCCTTTCTCCCCCCGCCCGCTCCCCTTTCTCCCCCCCCGCTCCCCTTTCTCCCCCCCCGCTCCCCTTTCTCCCCCCCCCGCTCCCCTTTCCCCCCGCTCCCCTTTCTCCCCCCCCCGCTCCCCTTTCTCCCCCCCCCCCGCTCCCCTTTCTCCCCCCCCGCTCCCCTTTCTCCCCCCCCGCTTCCCTTTCTCCCCCCCGCCCCGCTCCCCTTTCTCCCCCCCCGCTCCGCTCCCCTTTCTCCCCCCCCGCTCCCCTTTCTCCCCCCCCCCGCTCCCCTTTCTCCCCCCCCGCTCCCCTTTCTCCCCCCCCCAAACCTTTACAACAAATACTCACCTATTGTTCCACGATTTATAAATAATACTACCTATTACGCATTTACATCCCGGGCAACGCCGGGTCTCTCAGCTAGTATTTATATATATTAAAGCATTTAATAAGTAATGCTGTGTGCTCTGAATGAACTGATTGCAGGCTCTGGGGAGAGTAATTACGATTCGGGCACATTTAGCTACAACTGATTTTGGTGTGTGAAAGTGCATAGTTTATTCTATAATAAACAGGGACCTGAGGCCCTGGCAAATATTACTTTGACCTCTTATTTGCATATCCCAGGTGGTTGCAGTGGATAGTTATGATTTGCTATTGCGTAGAGGTTAATATTAACTCACTGGTTCCTTGCGGAGGAGAAAGGTGGGGTGGCTAGAGTAGCTGTGTGTATTATCCCTGGTTGCATATATAAGTCACGTGCTCACTTGTGTGCTGTTCGTGGCGGTGGTATATTGGGACGGATTGAAGGGAGATATAACTCCTTTGAGGGACCTTTGCAAAGGTGAAGGGTGGGGCAGTTTGTGAGCTGTATATTAATCCTTGATCCTGTAGAGGAGATATTGCCCATTTGATGGACCTTTGCGGAGGTGAAAAGTGGGAGCGCTTGCGAGCGTCAGTATTAAACCTTGTCCTGTATGCAGGTCGCGTGCTAGCTGGGTGTCGTACGTGACAAATGGTGGCAGAGGTGGGATAAGAATACTAAATATAACGCTGTGCAGTGATCAGCAGGCCACAGGGATGGAGTACAAGGCTAGCCAAATTCACCCTCCCAGGTTTCTCAGGTGTACTAGGCATGAAAGACAGAGGGCCCTCAGCTGGGACCTTGGTAAAAGAAGATTGGGAGAATGTAGTGAGAGCAAGCCTCTCAGGGTCCTATATTGATGTGTAAACTATTTGTGGAACCCAAGTACTGTAACTCCTCACCCCTGCTCATAAGCAGGTTAGGACGAATGCTGTAACCAGAACACTTTGCTAAATAAAGACTTCTTGGTATAAACTACAAAACTCTTGGTGCCCAGCAAGTATGTCCAGCCTGCACGGACCATGGATGAAGGTATGCACCCTGAGAAGCCCCTAGCAAACATACAGTTGTGTGAAAAAGAAAGTACTGTACACCCTCTTTGAATTCTATGGTTTTACATATCAGGACATAATAACAATCATCTGTTCCTTAGCAGGTCTTAAAATTAGGGAAATACAACCTCAGATGAACAACAACACATGACATATTACACCGTGTCATGATTTATTTAACAAAAATAAAGCTAAAATTGAGAAGCCATGTGTGAAAACTAAGTATACCTTATGATCCAATAGCTTGTAGAACCACCTTTAGCAGCAATAACTTGAAGTAATCGTTTTCTGAATGACTTTATCAGTCTCTCACATTGTTGTGGAGGAATTTGGGCCCACTCTTCTTTACAAAGTTTCTTCAGTTCATTGAGGTTTGTGGGCATTTGTTTATGCACAGATCTCGTAAGGTCCAGCCACAGCATTTCAATCAGGTTGAGGTCTGGACTTTGACTGGGCCATTGCAACTCCTTGATTCTTTTCTTTTTCAGCCATTCTGTTGTAGATTTGGTGGTGTGCTTGGGATCATTGTCCTGTTGCATGATCCAATTTCGGCCAAGCTTTAGCTGTCGGACAGATGGCCTCACATTTGACTCTAGAATACTTTGGTATACAGAGGAGTTCATGGTCGACTCAATGACTGCAAGGTTCCCAGGTCCTGTGGCTGTAAAACAAGACCAAATCATCACCCCTCCACCACCGTGCTAGACAGTTGGTATGACGTGTTTGTGCTGATGTGCTGTTTTGGTTTTTGCCAAAGGTGGCGCTGTGCAATGTGGCCAAACATCTCCACTTTGGTCTCGTCTGTCCAAAGGACATTGTTCCAGAAGTCTTGTGGTTTGTTCAGATGCAACTTTGCAAACCTAAGCCATGCTGCCATGTTCTTTTTAGAGAGAAGAGTCTTTCTCCTGGCAACCCTTCCAAACAAACCATACTTGTTCAGTCTTTTTCTAATTGTAGTGTCATGAACTTTAACATTTAACATGCTAACTGAGGCCTGTAGAGTCTGAGATGTAACTCTTGTTTTTTTTGCAATTTCTCTGAGCATTGCATGGTCTGACCTTGGGGTGAATTTGTGTAACGCTCGGCCTGCCCACAAGCCAGACGAGACCCCGGGACTGAGGTGAAAGGGAGAAATACCACACACCTAACAGTAAACGGGGGCACGGCCGAAGTGTGGAAGTAGCGTAGCTGGTCCAGGGAACAAAAATAGAAAGAGTTCTGTACTTGCCAACTCCAGTGTAGAAGGGTAAAGTCCGTAAACCAACGGTCAAGGTGTAGGGAGAGCAGCGTGGTAGAGTGTCCGTAAGCCTGGGTCGTGGAGCGGAGAGAGCAGCGTAGTAGGGGTCCGTAAGCCGAGTCCAAGGGATATAGAAGACTGCAAGGTAGAGAGTCCAAAGCCAAATCCAAGGGGTCCAGAGAGCAGCGTGGTCGAAATCCAAAGCCAAAGGTCAAAATCCAGGGAGGTCAGCAGAGAATCCAGGGACAGGAACAGGGACTGCAACACAAGAGAGCCAAGCAGAAGCAGACAGCACCAAGGTACAGAAGCTATGCAGAGCAATGTGGTAATGGTGAGGGAAGACTAAATAGTGGGCTGGGAACTATCAGGGGAAAAGGAGGAGCGGAGGTGCGACCCAAGGGAAGCCCTGGTAGGGGAGAAGAGCCTGGGGGCGGACCAGGTGGAGCAGGGGCAGGAAAGCACGCTGATGCGCGCGCCGCACTGGAGGAGGCGGGGTCAGGCTCCTGGCGCCAGAAAAGGGAAGCTTGGGTCCGCGCGCCCCCGTAAGGGTGACGTGCACGACCCGAAAGTGCGGGAGCAGCCGCGGGGGAGACGCCGAGGACCGGGGAACGCCGCCGGGGACCAGAGACAGTGGGGAGAAGAGGTAAGGAGGCGCTGGTAGTGGGAGTCCCCGCAGCACGGGTCCTTAAAATTTGCTGGGATATCCACTCCTGGGAAGATTGGCAACTGTCTTGAATGTTTTCCACTTTTGAATAATCTTTCTCACTGTAGAATGATGGACTTTAAATTGTTTGGAAATGTCCTTATAACCCTTTCAAGATTGATGGGCAGCAACAATTGCTTCTCTAAGATCATTGCTGATGTCTTTCCTCCTTGGCATTGTGTTAACACACACCTGAATGCCCCAGACCAGCAAACTGCTAAAACTTCGGCTTTTATAGAGGTGGTCACACTTGCTGATGATCAATTAATCAAGGGCATTTGATTAGCAGCACCTGTCTGCTACTTTGCATCTTAATTCCTATGGAAGCAGTAAGGGTGTACTTAATTTTTCACACAAAGCTTCTCCATTTTGGCTTTGTTTTTGTTAAATAAATCATGACACGGTGTAATATGTTGTGTTGCTGTTCATCTGAGGTTGTATTTACCTAATTTTAAGACCTGCTAAGGAACAGATGATTGTTATTATGTCCTGATATGTACTGTAAAACCACAGAATTCAAAGAGGGTGTACTTTCTTTTTCACACAACTGTACATACTGTAGTCAAGATAAGCTAAACAAACCAAATTTGGCTAATAGTGGTTTTGGGCATTAAGCATAAAAATATACAGATGTATGCAATAATAAATAAAAATACAGTAATAATATTCAAAATCATCATCTCCCTTCATTACCTTAGCGACTAACCGCTATGATAATGAAGGGGTTAACCAGTCCCGTGACCCCCGGGAGGGCTACCCACCATCCCTGGGCCAACTACCCCCACTCCTGACACCTTGACCCCCCTCTAGACTAATGCCCAGAAGCTATATTAACCAAATGTGGCTAATAGGGGTTTTGAGCATTAAAAAATAATAAATAAAAAATACACGCTTACAAATAAAACAAAAAACCTTAAAATAATTTTTAAACATAAAACAAACCATTGATGATCATTGAGGATAACTAGGCCGTCTCAATGGGGGCCCATATTTCTACATTAGTAATAAATGGTAACCTAGAATTGAAAAAATACATTAAAAAATATATATATATATATATTTATAACCCCCTCTATTACCTTAGCAGCTAGTCGCTATACAAATTAAACATTAAAAAAAGACACAATAGATAAAATAATAAATACTAAGCAAATAAATCAATTTATTGGCACCTTACCTACCTATGCCCTCAAATGGGGACCAGAATGGCAATGTGCCTATCAATGGACACCGTAAATAAATAAAAGTGTTACCTACCATTGCCGGGATAAAGTCTTTCATTCTCGTCATCCACATTGGCACCATGCTATCCATCCAATGAAGGGCTGAAAAAACACAAACAAAGCCATGTGCCAAAGGCACAATAAAAAACCCCCACAAAAAATAATCCTTGCCCGATGGCACAATAAATTAATCCAATTTTGGATGAAGGGTGATGCCATCCGAAGCAATGTTTCTCAACTTGATCTACAAAGCGATGTTCCTCAACTTGATAGAAGAGCAGTCTCCGGTGAGTAGCTTTTCTTTCTTCCTGCTTCTTTCCTTCTTTCCTTCTTTTCGATGTTGGGTTATGTGATGAATGGCCTTATTTGGGTTATGTGATGTCATCTTAAAGGGAGGGAATCACATTCCATAAAAGGAATGGGATTCTCTCCCTTTAAGGGGATTTCATAGCACCTGAAAAACGGCATTCATCATATGGTACATCCACCATAATTCTATTGGTGGATGTACCATGTGATGTCATCAAGTTTGGTTGAGAGGTCATTCTCAACCAACCTTGTGTCACGGTTGTGCTCGCCAAAAACCTGGGTCGGACCGCGTGGCTGAGGTGGGGTTGTATAAGCACCGACCTTAGACTGCGCAGGCTGATCCGGATTGCGCAGTTCGTAGTTGTACATAGCAGGGTCGGGACTGGAGAAGGCAGCATCGTCGGTGGACAGGCCAGAGTCAGGATCGAAGACATCGGGGTAAACATTATCCAAGCGGAGTTTCGGTAACAGGAAGTCAGGAGTTCCCCGTTTCAGCTTAGGAGCGTGGGCGCGGGAGCGGGTTCTGCGCGTGCGGCGACCATGGCCCATGGTACCGGTCTCAGGAAGGGATAGGCAGACCGGAGTTGGCACACCGCCTGGCAGCACCGGTAAACCAGTGCTTCAGCGCAAGAGTCCAGAACGAGCCTGTGCAAGGAGAGAGAGAGCTACAGACCTCAGGACTTGTAGACCGGCCTCTTCAAGGGAAGGGCAGCAGGCCTCAGGAAACTGGAAGCTGAAGTACGCACTGGAGAATCCTCCGCTTCAGCACATGAACCAGGATACGGCCTCTGCAATGGAGAATGAGCAGCAGGCCCCAGGAACCAGTAGATAGGCTCTGCTGTGGAAGGATAGCAGGCCTCAGGAAACAGGGAGCTGAAGTCAACACTGGAGAGACCTCCGCTTCAGCACAGGAGATAGGAACAGGCCTCTGCGTAAAACTAGCAGCAGGCCTCAGGAAAGCAGGCCTCTACGAGAGAGTAGTAGCTGGCCTCAGGATACACAGGATAATGAGGAAATACAGGCCCCTGCATGAAGACTAGCAGCAGGCTCAGGAACTAGAGAATAACAACCAGAGAGGTTAGTACACACACAGACAAGCCTAGGGCTTGTGGCAGAACACTTGTGACATCCAGGAAGGATTATGCTCGGCAGGGGAGTATTGTGGGAAAGTTGTCTTTAAAGGTCAGTGAACCAATAGCAGAAGGGGTGTGTGACAGCATTGCTTTAATGAGTGAACCCAGGGTGGAGCTGCAGTAAATATCAGGAGCAGTGTTCCAGGGCTGCACATGTCTGTAAGGCAAGGCAAACAGTAAACTAAGGTGCGGATCTGTTACACCTTGATGGCTGATCACAGGGTACATGCACCAATGGGATGGGTGGATATACCATGTGTAACTCAAATGTGAAGTCACACATGGTTTATATAAAGCCTGGGATGTCTCATTTGCCCAAAAGAATGCCGAACTCAACATGGGTAGAAAATAATTAGGAGAGAAGAAGAAAGATCTACTCACCAGAGACTGCTCTTCTATCAAGAGGATCATTGCTTCAGTTAACCCAGGGGTGCGCAAACTGGGAAGCACGTCCCCAGAGATTTTTCTGGGGGGGGGGGGGGGCGCGGTGCTTGTAGAGGCCCCACGCTCTTCCCCAATGCATTTAAATTAAACGCCAGGGGATCGCGTGAGGCCTCAGTAACTCTCTACCTAACATGATTCAGTCGCCATGGCAACACGGCGTCAAATGACGCAGCTGGGTCATGTAACGTCACATGCCTCAAATGACGCCACGGGTCACATGACATGACGTCACATGTCCCTGCAACGTCATTTGACGCAGCTTCAAGGTACGGGGGGGGAGCGTGAGCACCCCGGCAAGCAAGACAGGAGGGCGCAGCAGCAAAAGTTTGCACTCCCCTGAGTTAACCATTACCCTTCGTCCAGGATTGTATTACTTTCCTTGAATTTATTTGGGGGGGGGGGGGAGGGTAGGGTCGGTGCAATCGGGCTTGGGTTTGTTTGGTGTTTTTTCAATTGTTATTATGCCATGGTATGGATTTGTTTATTTTTTTTATGTATTTGGATGGATCCTCTGGTGCCATCGAGAGGAGCAGGATGAAAGCCTTCATCCTGGGAATGGTAAGTAAAACTTTTATTTATACAGTATAGGGTGTCTATTAATTGCCAATGTGCCTATTTAGGCCCCCTTTGACGGCATAGGTAGGAGCACTGCTAATTAATGAATTTAATTGCCTAGTATTTATTGTTGTTATTTATTATAATATCTATTTTGTTTTATTTTTAATTTTTATGCATATCAATGGGCAAAGTCCTATTTGGCACATTTGCCTAACGGGACTATTGTCTATTACTGACAGGAGGGCTGTAATTTCAAAGCGTGCAGAAAAAGGAAACTCAGCGTTGTCTGCAATTCTGGCCAGAAACACAAGTCGGCGATTGCGAATTATTGTGTTTTAGAAATCTACACTGCAATTCAACACGTCTCTTAATCCCGTTCATGTGTGTACGATCCGCTATCACACAGATGTACAGTAAGTATATTTAATTGAAATGTAAAGAGTAAAAACTTGAACACACCAAAAAGTATTTTTAAAGAATGAAATGTTTTATTTGCAAACGCTAATAAAGTAAAAATGAATAATGCGCAAATACAAAGCCATCTCTTCTTCCAAATTTACAATCTTCTTTTATTTTTCTTCTTCAAACTGGCTGGTTCTTGGACGTCTTTGTCTGTAAAGAAAGCGACAATATTCAATATTAATAATTGCACCTTCAGTAGTAGTGTGCTACGCATGCGTGTCACTATGGAACCTGGTTGAAACACATATGTGTGTCATAGCATTTCTGCGCATGCTTGTCACTATGGAACCTGGTTGAAACTCATATTTTATTGTGTTTTTATATTTTTTAAATACAAATGGGCTGCTCATAACGGGTAAGGTAATTAAATGGGTTACTGGCCTGTAGTTATTTTTTAAAATTTATTTTACTGTTGCTGCCCATGGAAAATGAGGAGGACCATGAGCCCGAAGATGAGGATGACCTTCATCCTGGTAGGGGTAAGTATAACTTTTATTTACTATACAGTGGCTGGCTGTTTTATGTACGGTACTACTGTACAGTAAATGTATTTAATTGAAATGTAAAAAATAAAAACTTGAACAGACCAAAAATATTTTTAAAGAATGAAATGTTTTATTTGCAAACGTTAACAGAGTACAAACTCGTAGCTATCCAAAGGGTGATTTGAGAAACGCATTTCCACACTAAAGTGCACGTGCAGGTGACTAAAAATGAATATATTAATATAAGTGATAAAGATGATATTGTGGAATGATAAACTAGTGATGCATATAAATAAATATAAAGGTTTCTTATCTGTTGTCTTGGTGATCTGTGAAATCTCAGAACCTCTGGTGGGAATATGTTTCCGAAATTCCCTTTAACATACACACTTCTCCAGGGTCCTTAAGGAGCATATACACACACAAGGAGCTGTCCACTCACTATTAAAGTGCGATTCATACCGACTGATACTTTGGCATACTTTGCTACACTATGTGGATTAATAGCTGACTAGACCTTGTCAGCTTAGCTACTTACTTACGTGCTCTCCCTGTATATTTGTACTTCATGTATTTTTGTTTTGTGTCCCGTATATTTTATTTAGCTCATAGAACCTCATTAAAACAGTTTTTAGTACACACTAAACATTACTGGCAGTCATTACCTTTCGTTTGGGACGTTCTGACATTCCATCACCAATTGAACCTATGCCATCTAGCATTGCTTAATCCTTCATTCTCCACCAGCCCTTAGGCACTCACCCAGCGTTTGTACATTAAAATAGCGAGTGCATGTAAATTTGGGGGCTTTTTCCTCTTTGCCTACTCTCCATCTCTGGAGTGATGCTCTGGCATAGATACCCTCTTGCTAATTGATGATCCTTTCCCCTAGTGCACCCTATTCTCCAATCACTTAGCTGAGTGGGTGTCTCCCCGCACCCCTACCTGTAATATACTTATTTTCCACAAACACTCTCTATAAGAAACATGCAACAACATTTACACAGTTAAAGCCTAGGCCTTTTTCTATAGAGTGGCATGTGTCCAGTGGGCAGAATGTTGTTAATGTACTTTAAGCTGCAATGCATTGAAAAAGTCTGACTATAGCAGTAAATAGGATTTATTGAAATGGGTATTTACAACCTGATAATGGCTACACTACAACACTGCATTTTGTAAGAAACATTTTTTTTCTGGCATAGAATCAGCGTCAAGATACAGTATTAACTTTACTTTGGCACAAGTGAGTACAGTGTAAACTCTTTGAGGATTCCGTTTTCAAACAGCTGCTTGTACATTATGACAGAATAAAATAGTAGTAATCATTCCATCCTTCCTTACATTTTAAAAAAACTCTAAACTACACAATTACCCGAGAGAGTGTGAGAGTGTGAGAGAGTGTGAGAGAGTGTGAGAGAGTGTGAGAGAGTGTGAGAGAGTGTGAGAGAGTGTGAGAGTGTGAGAGAGAGTGTGTGTGTGTCCAATAAAGAATATCACTTGTGAGCACATTCACATGTCTTAGACAGTGCTGCAAACCTGCCTTTCAACCATTATCACCTCGCATACAGTGCTCCCACTGCAGCAAGGGATTCTGGGAAATGACATACAAATGAGCACACAATGTGTCACCTTTTGCCTGGAATATCCATTCACTTGGAGCCCATTCAAGCAGATGCATTGCCGTTCACACAGCTTTTAAGCACAGCATGGGACCTACCCAGCCTAGAAATATTTCAAAGCAAGTATAAACCAACCTCACACTGATGATACCCATCAAGGTTGAAACATGTCTGTGAGTGGTTTGTACTTGCTTTGCTAGTCCCATGCTGTGCTTAAAAGCTGTGTGAACGGCGATGCATCTGCTTAAATGGGCTCCATGTGAATGGATATTCCAGGCAAAAGGTGACACATTGTGTGCTCATTTGCATGTCATTTCCTTGTTTTCGACAGTGATGTCAGGCTGCGGTCGCTGGAAAAATCAAATTGACTTGACTTCCCGCGATCGCGACCAAGCCGTCACTCTGTCGTGCCGCTTCTACTATAAGCGCACGCGACAGCGGCAATACATTTGTTTTGTCGCAACGTCGCCGTTGCCAGAACTATAAGCGCAGCCTTACCCTCACAGTAGCGCCTCCAGAAGCAATACTATTTTGCTTTATTTATGTTTTTTTTAGTTACCACATTATTTAGTGATTTGATTGCGGTATTACTTGTGTTTTGTGCTAAATATATACACATACACACAAATACAAATCTGTATATCTACATATATTTATTCAACACATTTTTGTATTTATACGATATGCACAGAGAAAGCATATGTTCTGTATGTGTGTGTTTACACACCGAGCAATTTCTCAATCTCTCCATTTGTGAAGCGCTCTGTGTCTACCCCAGTTTGCTTTGGTTCCATATACTGTAACCTGTGATAGGAGAAAACTCTTACACCAAGACCACACAGATTTCTTTCACTTAGTCCTGTTTGCCTAGTCCACACTGGTGCGGTTTGGAGTTCATAGGAGAGGCCCCCTAGAGAGAGCCGTATGAAGAACAGGACAAGGCACAATGGGTAGTCCAACAGCTGGCAGTAAGCAAGACAGTTGCTTAGTTCAACCAGAAAGCCTGCTCTGGACTGTATGGAATAAACTATAGATCCATTTCAGCCAGACTCACTCTTTTCAACAGGCACAGTGGTCCCTTAAAATGCACAGATGCCCACAGGAGAGATAGATAGAGCAAATATTTAGTAAGCACAGATTGTATACCTTCCTCATTCGGGGGAGGGAGCATGTATTGCAAAGTAACGCTGGCCTTTCTGGCAATGAAGGGTTCAATAGTGCCCTCTGCTATTTATATCTGCTGACTTTAAACCAGTACGTGATGTTCTTTATCCCAACTGCCCACATGCAGACACACTGAGGTATGGGAACACATACACTGGCACACATGCAGACACACTGAGGTATGGGAACACATACACTGGCACACATGCAGACACACTGAGGTATGGGAACACATACACTAGCACACATGCAGACACACTGAGGTATGGGAACACATACACTGGCACACATGCAGACACACTGTGGTATGGGAACACATACACTGGCACACATGCAGACACACTGAGGTATGGGAACACATACACTGGCACACATGCAGACACACTGAGGTATGGGAACACATATACTAGCACACATGCAGACACACTGAGGTATGGGAACACATACACTGGCACACATGCAGACACACTGAGGTATGGGAACACATACACTGGCACACATGCACACACACTGAGGTATGGGAACACATACACTGGCACACATGCAGACACACTGAGGTATGGGAACACATACACTGGCACACATGCAGACACACTGAGGTATGGGAACACATACACTGGCACAAATGCAGACACACTGAGGTATGGGAACACATACACTGGCACATATGCAGACACACTGAGGTATGGGAACACATACACTAGCACACATGCAGACACACTGAGGTATGGGAACACATACACTGGCACACATGCAGACACACTGTGGTATGGGAACACATACACTGGCACACATGCAGACACACTGAGGTATGGGAACACATATACTAGCACACATGCAGACACACTGAGGTATGGGAACACATACACTGGCACACATGCAGACACACTGAGGTATGGGAACACATACACTGGCACACATGCACACACACTGAGGTATGGGAACACATACACTGGCACACATGCAGACACACTGAGGTATGGGAACACATACACTGGCACACATGCAGACACACTGAGGTATGGGAACACATACACTGGCACAAATGCAGACACACTGAGGTATGGGAACACATACACTGGCACATATGCAGACACACTGAGGTATGGGAGCACATACACTAGCACACATGCAGACACACTGTGGTATGGGAACACATACACTAGCACACATGCAGACACACTGAGGTATGGGAGCACATACACTAGCACACATGCAGACACACTGAGGTATGGGAACACATACACTGGCACACATGCAGACACACTGAGGTATGGGAACACATACACTGGCACACATGCAGACACACTGAGGTATGGGAACACATACACTGGCACACATGCAGACACACTGTGGTATGGGAACACATACACTGGCACACATGCAGACACACTGTGGTATGGGAACACATACACTAGCACACATGCAGACACACTGAGGTATGGGAACACATACACTGGCACACATGCAGACACACTGAGGTATGGGAACACATACACTGGCACACATGCAGACACACTGTGGTATGGGAACACATACACTGGCACACATGCAGACACACTGAGGTATGGGAACACATACACTGGCACACATGCAGACACACTGAGGTATGGGAACACATACACTGGCACACATGCAGACACACTGAGGTATGGAAACACATACACTGGCACACATGCAGACACACTGAGGTATGGGAACACATACACTGGCACACATGCAGACACACTGAGGATATGGAACACAAACACTTGCACACATGCAGACACACTGAGGTATGGGAACACATACACTGGCACACATGCAGACACACTGAGGTATGGGAACACATACACTGGCACAAATGCAGACACACTGAGGTATGGGAACACATACACTGGCACATATGCAGACACACTGAGGTATGGGAACACATACACTAGCACACATGCAGACACACTGAGGTATGGGAACACATACACTGGCACACATGCAGACACACTGTGGTATGGGAACACATACACTGGCACACATGCAGACACACTGAGGTATGGGAACACATATACTAGCACACATGCAGACACACTGAGGTATGGGAACACATACACTGGCACACATGCAGACACACTGAGGTATGGGAACACATACACTGGCACACATGCACACACACTGAGGTATGGGAACACATACACTGGCACACATGCAGACACACTGAGGTATGGGAACACATACACTGGCACACATGC
The DNA here is from genome assembly GCF_040206685.1 of Ascaphus truei. Taxonomy (NCBI): domain Eukaryota; kingdom Metazoa; phylum Chordata; class Amphibia; order Anura; family Ascaphidae; genus Ascaphus; species Ascaphus truei. The sequence goes on along the minus strand of NC_134483.1, from coordinate 520,143,351 downwards.
AGACACACTGAGGTATGGGAACACATACACTGGCACAAATGCAGACACACTGAGGTATGGGAACACATACACTGGCACATATGCAGACACACTGAGGTATGGGAGCACATACACTAGCACACATGCAGACACACTGTGGTATGGGAACACATACACTAGCACACATGCAGACACACTGAGGTATGGGAGCACATACACTAGCACACATGCAGACACACTGAGGTATGGGAACACATACACTGGCACACATGCAGACACACTGAGGTATGGGAACACATACACTGGCACACATGCAGACACACTGAGGTATGGGAACACATACACTGGCACACATGCAGACACACTGTGGTATGGGAACACATACACTGGCACACATGCAGACACACTGTGGTATGGGAACACATACACTAGCACACATGCAGACACACTGAGGTATGGGAACACATACACTGGCACACATGCAGACACACTGAGGTATGGGAACACATACACTGGCACACATGCAGACACACTGTGGTATGGGAACACATACACTGGCACACATGCAGACACACTGAGGTATGGGAACACATACACTGGCACACATGCAGACACACTGAGGTATGGGAACACATACACTGGCACACATGCAGACACACTGAGGTATGGAAACACATACACTGGCACACATGCAGACACACTGAGGTATGGGAACACATACACTGGCACACATGCAGACACACTGAGGATATGGAACACAAACACTTGCACACATGCAGACACACTGAGGTATGGGAACACATACACTGGCACACATGCAGACACACTGAGGTATGGGAACACATACACTTGCACACATGCAGACACACTGAGGTATGGGAACACATACACTGGCACACATGCAGA